>NW_022589853.1:0-222224 GCF_004348235.1 Phoca vitulina
GAAGGAAGGAAGGAAGGAAGGAAGGAAGGAAGGAAGGAAGGAAGGAAAGAAGGAAGGCAGGCATTACCATTAATGCCATTTAATGCCTTTAAATGGGCATTAGGATGGAAGGAAGATGTGTGATCACTCTCAGCTTCATGGTCAATAGGGTATAATTACCCAAGAAATTTATTTCCAACTGAATCTTTGCCCCCTCACTCTTTTCTTTCCAGATCCACTAATTCAGCTGTTGGATAGCCTGAGGCAAATTGCTCTTCTTGGTAAGTAACTACACACTTCTGTTCCTGCTGGGAAAATATGAGATGCTTGGGAAAGATTTCACAGAAAGCTATCAGTTCACACGTACATTTTCCAGGAATTGGTCCAAGGAGAGCGTGGATATTTCTAGGACTATAACACACTTAACTAATAGAACATACTGGGTGTTCCCAAAGGAACAAATGAAACTTTTAAATATCCTTCCCTTGCCACTCGCCTTTGCCTTCTTCTACTCTCAAGCTGCATGGATAAATGGCCAAGACAATACATTTTAAATCAGCTATAAATTTCTAGATTTTTTGATTCATGCTCTTCTATCGAACTACTGTAAAATCTCTTATTTTGTGTAGCAAGGCCATGGTCAAAGGAATATCCTCCATAGCATATCCTACTCTCAGAAGTCTGGTTAGACATGAGAAAAGTGACCCAGGATGTTTAATGATGTGTGAAGTTACTATGAACTTTATAGGTGTGGTGCTGTAGTCGTGTTTTTAAATAATCTTTATTATTTATAAATATATTCATAAACACTTAATCATAAAATAATATGGTATCTATGACTTGCTTCAAAAAAATAGAGGGAAGAGTGTGTAGAGGTAAGATGAAACAAAATTGGCTCTGAGTACACGTGACAGATACACAAAGCTCATTACACTATGTTACTTGTACGGTGTTTTATATGTTTCATAACTCTTTATAGAGAGGCGCAAGCCCAATGATCTTAATGAATTTGAAGAGGGACTCAGTGATCTCGAAGAATGGGATGCTTGAATGGGAGAGCAGGCGTTTGGTACTTAAGATATCAGAGATGGAAGAAGGACAGATACTATGGCAGTGTGATGCTGAGCTGGAGGGAAGGTAAAACTTGATGGAAGGAGATAAAAGAGCTATGAGGCTGGGGTTTTTAATTGTTAAGAAATGACCAATAGGGTTATTCATGTGGCGTTAGATGCATAGTTTTGTCTCAACCATCTTGATCTTTAACTCTATTGCTCATCAGAGAGTAGACAGGGAACCAAGGACATAAGAGGGTAGGCTGGAAGGAAATATGAGGATAGAAACCATAAAAACAAACATCTCAGACCAGCTCCTGCCCCAAACAGCATACTAATTAATTTTTTGGGTGATGCTATAGGAGGTGCACTTATTATACTTCAGAATGCCGTGCAGAAAAAGATAGGGAATTCACAGAATGATAGAAGCAACATCCTCATATCTTCATGTGTCAGAATTGTGAGCTGAATATAGCTAGATAAAATGAAACAAATAAACGAAAATCCTATCCTGGAGTCCAAACACCGATGGCATAAATACAAGGTGGGAGATACAGAACTTAGAAATAGCCCATGTGAATAAAATTAGGGAGATTTAATAGGCAATAAATGCCATATAAACAACGTGATGAGGCTGACAGAAAAGTTAATTCTTTTAAATGGGCATTAGAAGAAATGGAATATTTAAACTGAAGGACTGGTAGACATATCCGTATTGGCCAGGCCTGCGTTGGAATGTCAGGTTCATTTGTGCCCAGGACACAAACCAAGTACATTTAGAGCAAAGTACAGAATGAAGAAGGGGTTCAAAGCCCTGTCCTTGAGAAATGACTGAAGGAGCTGAGGGTGTTGAAGTAAGATGATTCACTTGGGCTGTCCACACCCTCTGAAGTGCCGGACCATAGAAGAGAAACAAGCATTTTCGAGATAGCGCCAACAGGTAAAATTGAATAACATGTGAGAATGTTATAGGGGATCGGATTGCAGGTCAATAAGAAGAAACTCCTTCTAAAGACCAGAAGTTTCCATAGATTGAAAGCCCTGTCATGCGAGTTAAAGTCATGTACAGTTGAATCACCTCATCACCTGTCGCTACTGAGCACTTAAAATGTGGCCAGTCTAAACTGAGATGTGCTATCATTATAAAACATGCACCAGATTCTGAAGACTTACCATGAAAAAAGAAAATAAAATATCAAATTAATCTCAATAATTTGTATTGAGGGGCACCTGGGTGGCTCAGTTGTTAAGCGTCTGCCTTCGGCTCAGGTCATGATCCCGGGGTCCTGGGATCGAGCCCCGCATCGGGCTCCCTGCTCAGCGGGAAGCCTGCTTCTCCCTCTCCCACTCCCCCTGCTTGTGTTCCCTCTCTCGCTGTGTCTCTCTCTGTCAAATAAATAAATAAAATCTTTTAAAAAATTATAAAAAATAACTTATATTGATATATTGATAATATTTGAGGTATATTGGGCTAAATAAAATATATATCAAAATAAATTTCACCTATTACTCTTTAGGTTTTTTTTTGCAACTTTTATTTTTTTTATTATGTTATGTTAATACTCTTTAGTTTTTAATATTACCTGTGTGACTCACATTCGTGGACTGTTCTCCTTCTACTGGACAACAAACACTGTGTTAGAGAAATAGTGAGAAGAAGGAATGACGTTGAGCTAGACTTTAAAGGACCCCGATAATCTACAATTTAGGAGAAGCCTTTCTGTAAGTTTAGGACACAAGGCTATGGTTGTCACCAAGATCTGCCTCTAACTAGCTGTGTTACCTTAGGAGAGTGACCCCTTTGAACCCCACATTCCTTTCTGAAAATGATAAAGTCGGACAATCTCTGAGGTATTGCCTGAGGTCTTGCTGACATTTTGGGACCTCTGCCCAGACTAGGTCTAGACATCCTAGTAATAAGAAGTATCCCTCCCACCAATTTATGCAGCTACCCCCTCAACCAGTTGCTTCATAGTTTTGTCCATTTTCAAAAGCCAAAGAAAGAATCTAGTGTTCAAAGTCAGATACAACTGAATTAGATTTGTGAACTGACCACATCATTATCAGCTTCATAATTATCATTAATGTCTTCATTCCCCAAACAATTTTCTAGCTACTATGGGTATGCTTACGCTGTGCAAGGGGCTCTGAGGTATTACCTCATTTAATCATCAAAGACTTCGAGCTAAAGGCTATTACCAAGGAGGTAACGAGGTTTCAAACCTATTTGTGTAATCTTGGGTATGTCATTTTACCTCTCTAAGCTGCAGCAAGATGGCATAATATTATCAATCACTACAGTACACCCAGGCATGGTATAAACTGTAGTAAGGATTAAGTAAAATAATGTATGTGAAGTTCTTCTAGAGTAGCAGATTTACAATAGGTAGCAAATACGTGCTAGAGGCCTGCCCCTGCTAATCTCTTCCACTATGAACCATATATACCCTCCAAATCCAGCTCCAGTATATGCTTTCCACAGAGCCTCACCCTTCCCCCACAGCAGGAGGTAAGGTTATCCCTTCTGAACAAACATGGTTCTACATCTGATAATTTCTTATCAATTTCATCATTTCCAACCTTACGCTAAAATCACATACATACACATTGTATCTCCCCTATCAAACTATAAAGCTCTTGAGTGGTAGCTCCCTATCAGATTTATATAAACATTCAGTCTACTGTGTGGCAGAGAGTAGATTATTAATAAATACTAACTGAATTAAAGCTACCATTTATTGAAAGTTTATTGGTGCCAACCACTGCACAAAGTTTAAGTTCTTTACATGCATATCTGATTTATTTCTCACAACCTAAAAGGATATTAATTTTACTCACTTTACAGATGAGGACAATGAGTCTTCAGGGTAGCTGCCCAATATCACACTGATCTTAAATGAGAGAGCTAAGTTTTGAATTCTGGCTGGCTGGCTGGCTGGCTGGCTGGCTCCAAAGCCCAGGGGCTCAACCATTACAAAGAAAAGACGGATGGATGGATGGATGGATGGATGGATGGATGGATGGATGGATGAAATAAATGGTGGATAGAAGCACAACATCTGCATCCTCTGAATCAAATTTCAAGATTTCCTTTTGATCCTAGATTTTCCTTATGAATATTAAACCTCCTCCTTCCAACCCCATCCTCCCAACATATGACTGGGGAGTTCAGCAGAGAGGAAGAAGAAGCACATTTCACCATTTTAAAGATTCATAATGAGCTAAAAGGCCAAGTCAAAATCAATTTATTATTCACCAAAGTCTCAGGTCCCTGCCTGTTTTATTCTCCTGAATAAAACATACCTTCTCAAGCGTACGAGCTGCCAGCAGCCTGGAAGAAAAAAAGGAGCAAGTAATACATATTTACATAATTAGGAAGAAGAAAAACATTCAAGCAGGTTTCCTTTTCAACGTTTATGTTTATCTGAGTCTCCAGCTCAGGAAAATGTTTGCCTAGTATAGAAAGCATGTGTATTTTTCACCTGATAGCAGGGTTTTTATGATCGGGATTTTTTTTTTCAATTTGGAGCTACAAACCCAGAATTTAGCAGCTGCCCTGCAACAGCCTGAGCCCACCAACAGAAGGAACTCTGGGTCCCCTGTAACACCCGGGGTTCTTTAGCCAGCCAATGGCCAGCCCCAACACAGTGATACTCAGTTCAGCTGCATCCCTGGAATATGTTGGGATCAAGCCTTGTGGCTTCGAAAGTGACAGTGATTGTAATTTATTACCTGCACTGATTCACAGAACGTGGCTTCTTGTACAAACAAGCAGACATTTTTCAATTGTGCAGTGCAATGGATAAACTGTTTTGCATAGAAACTGTACTTTTACAACTAATTGAGGTGAGCTTTGCGGATGTATGCATTATGCATGTACAAATAATACATCCTTGGGGGAAAAAAGTCCCAGATGGGTTCTATTTAACTTTAAAACTGTGTTTTATTAATGCATTTTCAGAGAAGGAGCTTAAGTCAATGACCCTACTCCCACTAAACCCAGGGCATTCAGGCAAAACAGAATCCAGGCTGCTTACTCTATTTCCCACCCTCTCCCTGAAAGCAATGGCATTTCATTTTCCAACAGAGCCTTTTTTTAAAATTCATAATGTCATATTTTAATCCAATCAATGCACATTAGCTACAACTAATGTAAATGTCATTGCTACTCTTTCCTCCATTTTTTTAAATTTGCTAAAGCTCAACATAGCACAATCTCTCCACCTCAGATTAATAAATATTGGACAGCTTTTCTATATTTCTTTTTTCTTCTCAGCAGAGTATTATTGAACAAAGCTCTAGGACATTTTAGGGCAACAAATGAAACAGATTATCCTTGAATATTCGGGAGTGTTTGGAAGGGCCAACCTTTTTCACCCAAGGCTCTACTACTTCTCTTCAATATTCCTGCTAGAGCCAGAATTGGTCCTACATGGCCCCCACTCTCCAGGTTCTCTGCCTTTGTTTCCTCTACTCTGGATGTCCCTTTCCCCATATCCAAAGTCTGCCTGTATTTAAGGTTTCTAACAAGTGCCCCTCTTTCAGGAAGCCTTCTCTGATTCTACACTTACCTTGTCCCAAGCAGATAGGATTCTTTTATTCTCCAAGTGCTGGAGGTGCTTCATATGCATTTTCCTTGGGGCTCTGGGAATAGTTCACATTGAATCCTATTTGTTGATGTCAGTATTATCTCCCCATGTAGACTGCAAATTCCTAGAAGGTAGGAACCAATAAATGGCATATTTTATCTCTCATGTTAGTTGACACAATGCCTGCACACAGTGAATGCTAATAAATATCTAGAGAAATAAAAAGAAGGAAAGAAAGAAAAAAATAGGGAAGCAGTGAGGAACAGTATAGACAAAAGAAAGAAGGAGGAAGTAGGGAGGAAGGAAGGGAGAGAGAGAGATTGGGAAGGAAGGAGGGAGGAAGGAGACTGAAGGATGGAGTGGGGGGTGCAGAATGGTAAAAGACAACAAAGCTTCTGAGGTTACTGACCACTATAGTACATAGTACTGAGACATCTAAGTCAATTATACTTTTGTAGGGGAGTAGCTGGAGCCCTAGAAGAATCTTTTCACCTCCTGGATATGCCTAGGGCATATGCTCTGACCCAGGATATGCCTAAGGCAATGGTTCTCAAAATTCAGTGTGCAAGAGAACCACTTGGAGAGCTTAAAAAACTATCAATCCCCTGCAACTGGATTCCTGAACCTACGTAACTTACAAGAGATTCTGATTTAGCAGGATTGGTAAGGGTGCCAGGGGTCTACATTTCTGACATGATCCCAGATAATCCCAATGTAGGTGTTGGAGATCATGTTTTGTGCAACCCTAGCCTAGAAATATTGCCAGGTTCTGTCCTTCTGGAGCTGTCTCTGTTTATTGGCTATCACTGTTCATCACCTCAACCAGGTGATACATTACCTGATTCCATAGCTGAGCTATGCTGCGATTTGTTCCTGATCCTCAGAACCCATAAAACATCTCTAGATTTAGGTTCCCTGTCTTTTTGTTTGCTAAGATTTTATTACCACTATTATTATTATTATTAATTATTATTATTTCAGAATTTTGTTGTCTTGCCTAGAGCCTTTGTCTCTTCTGATACCCATTCGTGTGGCTAATGTTATGCTGATGCCCGACTTCCTTAGATCAGCTTATATGTGCTTGTTGCCCCCTTTGCCCTGTGCCGTCGGTTATATTCCAGGTATTTGGACCCCCCTTCATATCCAGTCCCTGTCCATACCCATCTCATCTATAGGCATCCATGCCCCTGTGCTGCCAGGTGAGTGGAAACCAGAGCACTCTTACTCTTGTATCATCACAAATGGTAGGACAGAATGATTAATTATGGTATAATGGGCCACTGGGCTCCTTATCAAGAGCTTGGGTTCCAATCACGATTTTGTGCATTGTCCATGAGATGATAATAAAGTTTTACCCTTAGGGTATTCATTCATTATGGAAGAATAATCATTTTCTGCAAAAATTTTAACAAAATTGGGCTTTGGAATATATAGAGCTAGACTCAAAACTCAGTTCTATCACTTACTGGCCACGTGACATGGGCAAGTCATTTATCTTCGAAGTCTCAGTTTCATTGCCTATAAAATGAGGCTAATAATGCCAATACCTACATCCAGGAGTGGTTGTAAATGAGCCAGTGACTGAATGAGCCAAGGACTGCCAAGGGAAGAGCTCAGTGCATGGCTTATGGTGAATCCTCTACAATGGCAGTGAAGGTGATTAATGATGTAAGGATGTTGTTGCTGTCCCAATCATCACTACCATCATCAGTTTCAGGTATTTCATTTGTCCAGTTAGCACTGAGGTAGGTACTCTCCTTAGTTGTTTATTGGGTCTCAGCTAAAATGTTAGTTTCTGGGAATCCTGAGGGAGACAAGCATGGTGTAGGCCTGAAATTAAGGTTCAAACTTAATCACTTCCTTGACATCTGGTAAAACCAGGAGGGCCTCAAGTGGCCTAAACACAAGTCCCCCTTCCTTTTGGGCTCCCACAGATAGGGTGCCCTAGGCAAGCAACCCTCCATATCAAGGGGACCAGGCACGATTCCTAATGATCCCTAATAATGAGCAAGTTTCAGTCCCCTGATAGCCCACAAAATTATTCAAACAAGACAATCGCATCCTCTCCCAGAAGCCAAGGTCACCCCACCCTCTTATACTAGAAAATCTGCCTCCACGGCCCCTGGTTGTTCACTCTGCTCCTGAGCACAACCCCTGCAAGGCCCTGCATGGCACACCACATCCTTCACCAGACTGTGAATGCATGTCACTAATAAACTGCTGATGCATCCATCTGGTGTCAGATGTCATGTGTTCCATCATCACCACAACCCTCAGGTGTGAATCCTTCCCTCACCAATGTGGTGAAGAGGAGGTAAAGAAAACAATTATTTTGTAAATAGACCTTTAAATCCACTGGGATGAGTGGTCAATGGGGAGGTATAAACTGTTAGAGGAAAGCAAGAAACTCCGGGTGGAGGGGTACAAGACAGTAGATTTCACAGATAAAGTAGTATCTGGCTCAACTCAGAAGTCTCACATGAAACCTTAAACAGATGATTATCATATAACATCATGCTAAGAGCCCCCACCACCATTCTTATCCAGGATCCCACTGGTAAGGGGATCTGCTGGCCCATATTTAAACCTAATGTGTCCTCTGTGCTTGAAGGAGGGCTTTGTGCAACAGAATTGCCTATGCCCAGTATGTGTTTATTTTTCAAGGGTTCCTTTTAAGCTACTCTAGTTGTACACTATATGTTTGAGTGTTTCTTTGCTACAATAGAGTAGTTGCCAACACCTGTTTTTCTCTTGTGCTTGTCTCTGCTCTACAAACAATATGTTCAGCCTCTATCTAGAGCAGATGAGCCCCTAAACCATCCATCCTGGGCCAGATCTTTGCCAAAGTGGAAATAAGCCCTTTGCTACATCTTCTTTTTGGGAACTTTATTTACTGTATTAAAAAATATAGAGAGATTACCATTAAAATTGTTGCATATTTTAAGTAAAGACAACATGTACTATTTGAATGATTATTGTGCTTCAGGCACTAGTGAGGATGTTACAGACATTATCTGGTTTAATTTTTCTACACCACTGCAAGGTAAAAACAACAACAACAACAAAAGTGTTCCCAGGTGAGAAAACTGAGATTCGGGGATGTTAGGTGACTCATCCAAGGCCACATAGGTGCTATCTATAAATCAAGCATTTAACTTCAGATTTGCTTGTCTCTAAATTCATGCTCAGAACCGCTATGCTCTTCTTTTTTTTTTTTTAATTTAAATTCAACTAGCCAACATATAGTACATCATTAGTTTCAGATGTAGCATTCAACGATTTATCAGTTGTGTATAACACCCAGTGCTCATCACATCACATGCCCTCTTTAATGCCCATAACCCAGTTACCCCATCCCCTACCCACATCCCCTTCCGCAACGCTCAGTTTGTTTCCCAGAGTCAAGAGTCTCTCATGATTTGTCTCCTTCTCCAATTTCTTCCCAGTTTTCCCTCCCTTCCCCTATGATCCTCTGTGTTGTTTCTTATATTCCACACATGAGTGAAACCATGTAATTGTTTTTCTCTGATTGACTTATTTCACTTAGCGTAATACCCTCCAGTTCCATCCACGTCGATGTAAATGGTAGGTATTTATTCTGTCTGATGGCTGAGTAATATCCCATTGTATATATGGACCACATCTTCTTTATCCATCCGTCTGTTGAAGGACATCTTGGCTCCTTCCACAGTTTGGCTATTGAGGACATTGCTGCTATGAACATTGGGATGCAGTACCCCGTCTTTTCACTACATCTGTATCTTTGGGGTAAGTGCCCAGTAGTGCAATTGCTGGGTCATAGGGTAGCTCTATTTTTAACTTCTTGAGGGACCTCCATAGTGTTTCCCAGAGTGACTATACCAGTTTGCATTCCCACCAACAAGGTAGGAGGGTTCCCCTTTCTCTGCATTCTCATCAACATTTATTGTTTCCTGTCTTATTAATTTTAGCCATTCTAACTGGTGTAAGGTGGTATCTCATTGTGGTTTTGATTTGTATTTCCCTGATGACAGGTGATATGGAGCATTTATTCATGTGTCTGTTGGCCATTTGTGTGTCTTCTTTGGAGAAATGTCTGTTCATGTCTTCTGCCAATTTCTTGACTGCATTTTTTGTTTTTTGGGTGTTGAGTTTGGTAAGTTCTTTATAGATCTTGGATACCAGCCTTTTATCTGATAAGTCATTTGCAAATATCTTCTCCCATTCTATAGGTTGTCTTTTAGTTTTGTTGACTATTTCCTTTGCTATGCAGAAGCTTTTTATCTTGATGAAGTTCCAATAGTTCATTTTTTGCTTTTGTTTCCCTTGCCTTTAGAGATGTGTCTTGCAAGAAGTTGCTGCGGCCAATGTCGAAGAGATTGCTGCCTGTGTTCTCAAGGATTTTGATGGATTCCTGTCTCACCTTTAGGTCTTTCGTCTATTTTGAGTTTATCTTTGTGTATGGTCCAGTTTCATTCTTCTGCATGTGGGCATCCAATTTTCCTAGCACCATTTTTTAAAGAGACAGTCTTTTTTCCTTTGGATATTCTTTCCTGCTTTGTTGAAGATTAGTTGACCATAGAGTTGGGGTTCCATTTCTGGGTTCTCTATTCTGTTCCATTGATCTATACATCTGTTTTTGTGCCAGTACCATGCTGTCTTGATGATCTTCTGATCTTATGTTTATTGTCCCCAGTTGAAGCAGGTAGGCCAAACAAGTGGCAATGGGTTATTCTGAAAGTGTAAGCCAATGCTGCATATTGAAATCTTCATCCCTTAGCAGAAATAAGCCAGTTATTGAAAGACCACTGGGTAGTAACAATTACTACCACATCTTTGTTTGCATAAATGCAAACTTGTTTTGTTTTTAGTCAAATCAAATGACATACTTAGATGCTGCTTATGATAAGTAGCAAACATATATACATATAAGCCTTCTAACTAGATGAAACATAAGGGTTCATGGCTAGATTCTTGCTGCTAACTATTTTTCTAAACCTCTGAAATGAGATTTTCATCTTCTGAGGCTCTGCACATCAGTTGTATAAGAACTTGGGTGAATATTTCTTCTGGGGGCACCAAAGAGAAAGAGTGGCTAAATAATGTGAGAAGAAAAAGGAAATGGCTTATATGTCCTTAGCTGAGACTCTGGATGGTCCAGAGGATTTGGTTGAGACCCAATTACAATAAATCTTACAACTCAGATGTGGTCATTTACAGTAGCTGACAAGAAGACTGACAAAGCTACTGACTGTGGAGAGAGCCATGTGGTGCTTGAAATGGGGTATCTTACAAGGCCTGAGACATTCTTCCCTCCTATACTATTCTAGGCCAGATTTAAGATCATTTTCACTTGTGATAGCAGAGAAGAGACTTCAACAAGCCTTTATGGAAGTGGTACAGGGAGATTTCTACTCCTGAGAAGTGGGATTGCATTTCCTGCCCTCCTCTTCCCTTTGAGCAGTTTGGTGAGGTAAAGTTTATTTCAGAAAATCATGTTTTCTGAAAGTACTCCACAGGCTTAAGAAAAATACCACCTGTTGATATAGATTTGGACTGCGAAATACTCTTGTTTGTGTCTCTCTGCAATGACTGACTCCCTATTTTCCAGAGATGTTGCACTATCTGGGAGAACGAGCATAAATTTCCAATAGATTGGATATTGAATCTAACATCAGGTTTAATAAAGTAGCTGAATTTTAGCTGGAAGGTTGCTTTATTGAGAAATCTCAGTCTACAAGAAATCATTATTCCTTTAATCAATTACTCATTGAATCATAAAGTGTTAAAATTTATAGGGAAGTTAAAAAGCATCTAGACCAGAAGATTATAACTGGGGGGCCAGCGGGCTCTACCTAGAGGCCATGGATAGGCCTCAGTGGCCTCATTAATAACCAGAGATTATGCACAGATTCATTTACATTCATGTGTAAATATTGGTTACATTAGTTTTTCTCCAGAGAAGAGGGTATGAAACTTGTACTAGTGTTTTTAAAGGGCTCAAAATGTTTAAGGACCACTGATTTAGATCAACATTTAATTAAATGTGAGCAAACTGAAACCCAGGGAGGTCAATTGACTTATGAAAGATCACATGGCTAGAGAAAAACAGAACTGCTAGACACTGGGTCTCCTGATTTCTAATCCAGTGCCAACATGCTGCTTCTGAGTTACCAACAATGCTGGGATTCCTCCTCCAGTCTATATTTGAGTTGGAGCATATAACAGAGGTGTGAGGAAACAAAAAAACATAAAATATGTTGCTCAAGAGTAGGCAGTTTATATGTTGAGTGCATATATATCAAAACAACCAGAACTATACAAGAGTGCTCGTTGTAAGATTTTTGAATAGAAGAGTATCTTAGTTTTAGCCCCTAAAAACACCTCTAGAGAAGAAGTTGGACGTGAATAGCTCTAACGTGTTGTTGATTCCAGGGAGCACTATGAGGAGTTGGGGAGTGAGATAGAGAAGGAATAAAGTCAGTAATTAATTTGTTCACTAAAGAGATATCACTGTGGGACCTTGAGTATTTATGGCTTAGACTTATTCCACCAGAGAGCAGGGAAGCGGGATACTTATCTTATAACTCCCATCCTTCATCAGTTGAGGGTTTTTCTTGACTGGAAAACAACCTCAGTAGAGAGATACAGGAAATATATATAGACATTGTCTACCAGTAGCCCCCAGAGTAGGCTAAGGGGATATGGGGCAGGGTTTCACAACATCTACTAAAATGTATTACAGCAGTTAAATGAAGAAAGGTGTACCTGTGATCTATTGTCAGATCATATCATTTTATGAATAAAAGACATCCCAGAAGTCATTCACTGCTACAACCCCTTCTTTTATAGCCCATGCAAAGATTCTTTCTTTAATATCACTTAAAATAGCAATCTCCTTTCAGTGTTAGGAAACACATTACATGCCAGTGTAGTTTTCTTTTTTGTTTTGTTTTGTTTTGTCTTTGTTTGTTGTTGTTTTGATTTTGTTTTGCTTCAGGGTCATCCCTGTACATTACTGACTTCATTTATATGGAGTGAAAACCTGCTAGAGTCTCCCCTGGTGGCCAACTTCTCCAGTGATTCTTTTTTTTTTTTTAAGATTTTATTTATTTATTTGAGAGAGAGAATGAGATAGAGAGAGCATGAGAGGGGGGAGGGTCAGAGGGAGAAGCAGACTCCCTGCTGAGCAGGGAGCCCGATGCGGGACTCGATCCCGGGACTCCAGGATCATGACCTGAGCCAAAGGCAGTCGCTTAACCAACTGAGCCACCCAGGCGCCCCTTCTCCAGTGATTCTATATGAAATTTTTTAAGGTCTCTTCCAAGTAATAGCCTATGGGAGCCAGCCTCCAAGATGACCCCCAATGATCCCTGATTCTTTTATGCCCTTGTATTATGCTTATGTACTTATGCCCTTGTATAATCACCTCCCACACTGCATAGGGCAAACTTATATATCCAGTAGAATATTACAGAAATGACAGAATGTAACTTCCATGACTAGTTCATAAAAGTCATTGCAGTTTCCATCTTTTTCTCTTGGACTACTCACTCCGGGGAAAACCAGCTGCCATTTTGTGCGGATATTCAAGAAGCCCTAAAGAGAGGCTACAAGGTAGAGAACTGAGTCTTCCTGCCAAAAGCCATGTGAATGAGCTATTTTGGAAGTAGATATTCCATTGCCAGCCAAGCCTTCAGATGACTGTAGTCACAGCCAACATTTTATGTGAAACTTCATGGAAGACCCTGAGCCAGAAACACCCAGACTCTCAGAAACTATATAAGATGATACATAGTGATTGTTTTAAACCACTGCATTTTGGGGTAATTTGTTACACAGCACAGATATCTAGTACTTAGCTTTTTTTGGTATTGAAAGATAGCTACTCCCAATCTTCTACTCTATTAAACATCTCCTTTCCTTTCAATCTTCCTTTGTGTGACACGGTTTTCTGCTTTTTTTACCCCATTATGAGACTATTCCCAAATGTCAATATCTTTTTTAGTGTCAGTCTGTATTAAATCTCGATTCTGAAAATGACAGAAACCCAAATTCAACTAGTTTATGCAGAAGAAGGGGGATATGTTGTCTCATGTAATCAAATTCCCAGACAGGAAAAAGAGGCTCTGGCCTTAGAGACCACTGGAAACAAAGACTTCAGTGACACATGGGTTCTTTTTCTCACTTTTCTGCTTTTTATCCTAGGTTTTGGCTTCATTCTCAAATCTAATGTCCCCAGAAGTGTATAATCATTCTTATGTAGCTTTCGTACTCAGAGCTGTGTAGCCAGAAACCAAAGAAAGTCCTTCCCTTTCAAACAATTTCAGTTAAAAAAAAAAAAATCTCAGGGACAAATTGCAATTGGTCTGACTTAGAGCATGTTCCTAACCCTAGAACACTGTGATGGAGAAAACTTTATGACACCCAGGTGAATCGTATATGCACCCCTGTGGCTGGGAGCACATTGGGAGGAGACTTATGAGAGGGCGAGAGGAGCAGGCAAGATTAAAATGAAGGTGACTTACTGGCAGAGGTAAGAATAAATAACCTCTGCTTCTTAACTGGTTGTTATGTCCCTGCTGTGTTTGGACTAGTGTGGAATGGACAGAGATTATTTTCTGGTAGTCAGATTAGTACATCTTATATAATAAATATGATAAACTGATCAGGAATAAGATCTCTGGAACAAAAGGAAATAGTCTACAGCTTGGTGGGTGACAGTAAGAAAATCCATTCTTATTTAGATTAGAGGGCTCACTGACACAGGAGACAGTAGGTGGTAGAGAAACTGAGGAGTACTAGACTTCTAGGACACAGCTGTGGGAATAGATACTCAAAGCCATGGCTTCTGAACAGCAATATGGTGATGCACTGGGGTCACAGTTCTCTGTAAGGTAATTTGCAAGGTCCATGTCAAATATTTGTTACTGTCAGTAGATAAACTACCATAGTTTATAAATTATTTCCTTTTTTATGCACCAAGCCAGATTTATAGTCATCCTTATAAGAGCCCTCTCATTAGCATCCATCCAAGAGGCAGTATAGTCTAATGGTTAGAAAGATGGTCACCTGAGCACACAGCCTGGATTTTAATCTTAGATCTGCTACTTATTAGAGGTATGATCTTGGGCAAGTTCTTTAACCTCTTTGTGCCTCAGTTGTGCTTCATCACAGAATTTGGGATAATGATAATAATATCTCATGTGGATGTTTTGAATTAAATGAGTTAATGTATACACAGTTCTTACAATTGCATTTGGCACATAGTAAGTGAAATATTAGTAATTGTCATTACTATTTTCATCATTATTCTTGAATTAAAGAAAGAAGTCTATATTTAAATCTCTCCCCACAAAAATTTGTGCATACCCTGATAGGAATGTGTTACCCATTTGAATATCATCTGCTCTATATATTGAGGAAGAAGAAGGCTTGCAAGCTGTCATTCTAAGCAATCAGTGGGCTGGAGGATAGTCTCTAGTAAGAAAGTGGCAAGGCCAAGTGAGTTGGAATGATTTGTGGGACATTCTGGCTAGAAATAGAGACCCCAGCATCCGTCTTGTCATGTGTTAAAGTTTCTACTGATTGCATATGTCTTCAAATAATACAAGAGCAAATATATCCCAGTGCACTTCCACAAGAAATGAGCATTCATCTGTGGGTTGTTGGTTTTCCAATTGCAGTAGCAAAGATTTAAGCCATATTTAGGACCCAACATATCCATCATAAAAGCTAATCTTTCCTAATGGCCATTTTTATCCAAGTACAGTGCATAATTAAATGCTAGCACTGAGAAGCACTGTATTTAGAAAAGAACAAGGCAAGATCATCGACCACAGCTATTTATATACTCCTCCAGCTCAAATATTTCAGACTGTGCATGCTTGCTACTGATATTGCTTATTTTTTAAATCCTTTTTTTTGAACTGTATAAATCATATTTTTGAAAGATGTGGCAATTGGATCATTACATCATATAATCACAAAGCTTTAAAAAGTAAGTGATGCCTAAAGATCACTCAGCACACCTTTCTGAGAATCTGTCTACCATATATTTTGAAGATATCTGTCCCGAATCACAGAATGACTTAGGGAAACAGTAACATTATGACATGCTAATTGTAATTGATTTGAAATGAATACCTGGACTGAGCCTCAGAATCTTTTTCAACACAATGATCCAGGTATTCATTTCAAATCAATTATAATTAGCCTGAACTTTTACTTTTTTATTTTTTATTTTTTAAAGATTTTTTTTTATTTACTTGAGACAGAGAGAGAGAGAGCACAAGAGGGGGCAGGGTGAGAGGGAGAAGCAGACTCCCTGCTGAGCAGGGAGCCCGATGCGGGACTCGATCACAGGACTCCGTGATCATGACCTGAGCCGAAGGCAGTCACCTAACCAACTGAGCCACAAAGGCGTCCCATTTTTATTTTTTTATTTTTTAAAGATTTTATTTATTTATTTGACACACAGAGAGAAAGCATGAGCAGGAGGGAGGAGCAAGGGCAGAGGGAGAAGTAGGCTCCCTGCTGAGCAGGGAGCCCGATGTAGGACTCGATCCCAAGACCCCAGGATCATGACCTGAGCTGAAGGCAGATTCTTAACTGACTGAGCCACCCAGGCACCCAATAGCATGAACTTTTAAATCTGTTTACCATCACCTAATGATGGCTGAGCTAAATAGAACCCAGGGTGCCCAATTTCCATATCAATCTGATTATACCATTCAAATTCTTCAGCTATAAACTTTTTGAACCAGATTTGTCCACCTCCACACCATTTGTTGACTGTTCCATGAAGGGTCAGTCCATTTCAGTGTACATTAGCGAAACCCTTTCCGGGACCTAGTCAGCGATACCCTCCCATACTGCAAATTACTTTTTTTTTTTTTTTTAATGAGGCATACACTCATATACCATACAATGCACCCTTTTAAAGCACACAATTCAGTGGGTGTTAGTATATTCACACAGTTGTACAATATCATCACTATCTAATTCCAGAATATTTTCATAACCCAAAAAGATGCCTCATACCCATTAGTAATCACTCCCCATTCCTCCCTCCCCTGTCCCCACTGCAGCCCCTGGGAACCATTAACCTATTTTCTATCTCTATGAATTTGCTTATTCTGGACATTTCATGCAAATAGAATCATATAATATGTAGTCATTTGTGTCTAGTTTCTTTCACTTAGCATTATGATTTCAAGGCTCATCCATGTTGTTGTATGTATTAGTACTTTATTTCTTTTTTATAGATAGATAAGAGTCCACTGTATTTTATGCCACATTTTGTTTATCCATTCAACAGTTGATGGACATTTGAGTTGTTCCCATTTTTTACTATTATGACTAACACTGCCATCAACATTCATGTACAAATTTTTATATGGCAAATGTTTTTAATTCTCTTGGATACATACCTAGGAATGCAATTAGTGGGTCATATGGTAACTCTATGTTTAACTTTTGAGGAACTGCCAAACTGTTTTCCAAAGTAGCTGTAAAATTCTACATTCGTACCAGTAATGTATAAGGAGTATCCACTCCCGCTTTCCACATCTTCATTAACACTTTTTATTGTCTGTCTTTTGGTTACAACCATCCTAGTGGATGTGAATGGTATCTCATTGTGGTTTTGATTTGATTTGCATTTCCCTAATAACTAATGATGTTGAGCATCTTTTCACATGCTGTTGGCCATTTGTACATCTTCTTTGGAGAACTATCTATTCAGATTCTTTGCCCATTTTTTCATTGGGTTTTCTTTTTATTATTGATGTGTAAGAGTTCTTATATTTGATTACATAATCCTTATCAGATATATGATTTGCAAATATTTTCTCCCACTTACTGAGTTGTTTTTCCACTTTCTTGATAGTGTTCTTGATTTATAAAAAGCTCTAATTGTTATGATGTCTAATACATCTACTTCTTTTTTGGATGCTTCTAAGGAGCCATCGTCTAATCTAAGGCCATCAAACTTTATGCCTATGTTTTCTTCTAAGAGTTTATAGTTTTAGCTTTTACATCTGTGTCTTTGATATACCAAATAAATTTCAATAGTATACAAAAATGTTGTCTCTATGCAGCTCCATTCCCTCTCCCCTCTTGTGTAATTGTCATATAAATTACAACTTCATGCATTGGGTGACCATCAACACAGATTTATAGCTTTTGCCCTAAGCAGCTGTCTTTTGATTTTAAATTATAGAGGGAAAAAAGTTACAACTAATGCATTTATGCTGTCTTATATTTATCTATGTAATTACATGTGGATTCAAGTAACTGTCTAATGTCCTTTTATTTCAGTTTGAAGGACTTTTTTTTTTTTTTTTTTTTTTAGTATTTCTTGCAGGCTAGTTCTATTGGTGATTAATTCTCTGTTTTTGTTTATCTGGGAGTATCTTAACTTCTCCTTCATTTTTGGAGGACAGTTTTGCTAGACTTAAGAATTCTTGGTTGACAGACTCTTTCAACACTCTATGTCATCTCAAGAAATGAATTTCTTCCCCCTCCCAACGGTTTGTTTTGTTGATGCTTTGTTGTTGCTGATGTTTTTGTTTGGTTGTCTGTTTCTATAGTGACTTTTCTGATCTAGTTCTCTGAATCCTATATTTTTTGTGTGGCCACTGAAATCTCTGCTCAGTGATCTTAGTGCTAAACTGATGATTAGGCAGAAATTTCCTTAAATGAATCAAACCAACAAGTCTCCTAGCCTTTGCTGAGGAGCTCTGTGGTGTGTACACTGGGGCACACCCTCAACACTCAGCCAGGAAGCTCACAACCATGTTTTAGTCTTCAATCCCACTTACACATAGCCTCAAGGTCAGCCAGAGATGAAGCTCAAGCTCTTCTCAGATCATCCCTGAACATGTATGTAGTCCCAGGCATGCAAAAAGCTCCATGTGTGTGACCTTCTAGGTTCCTGGTAACATGTCAGAGACTTTTAAAGCCCTCTATGAACATCTCAATCCTTAGCTTTTTGTTTTTAAGATTTTTGGTTAGCTTATTGTTTGCCCCAACTGTTATTCACCACCTCATGCTGGTGCAATGATAAAAAAAAAAAAATGCCTCTAACTGTTTTTAACCAACACTCTCAGCATAAAGGCTATTCACACTGGGTGAGCTCCAAGTCAGGTCTAAGAAAGTCAGTCTTGCAAGTCAGTTCTTCCAAGAAACCACTAGAGGGGAAAAATGATAATTATTTTTAGAATGGGGCTTTGAAAGAACTCAACTGTGTTCTGTCCCCTCTAGTGGCTATCAGTTACTGGTTTTCATTGTCATTGCACTCTGTTCCTTTTCAAGGCTAATGCAGAGCTATGGGAGGGATGAGAATAGGGCAAATTAAAATGCCACAAAGCTTACTATTCTTACCAGTTTTCAACCATTTTGTAAATAAATGATCCTCAGATTTCTACAGTCTTTGGTTAATTTCCAGAGTTCTGGCAAAGTTCATGATGGCAATTTTCCCCCATATTCTTGTTGCTTTTATGGACAAGAGGATTTTCAGAAGTCCCTACTCCTCTATTTTCTCTGATATCACAAATTATTTTCATTTTTTTTTTCTTTTTTTTCTTAAGATTTTATTTATTTATTTGACAGAGAGAGAGAGAGAGCAGAAGCAGGAGGAGCAGCAGACAGAGGGAGAAGCAGGCTCCCTACCAAGCAGGGAGCCTGATGCGGGGCTCGATCCCAGGACCCTGGGATCATGACCTGAGCTGAACGCAGACGCTTAACCAACAGAGCCACCCAGGCACCCCTCATGTTTGTTTCTATACATGTTTGTATAGATTATAAAGATTTACAGAGTTAGAAGTGCTTATCATGTCTTATAAGGCCCTACATGATCTGATCCTCTGCTTTTCTCTTAGAAGCTATCTCTTATCCAGATTTCTCTCACTCACTATGAACTGAATGGTTCACAAGGCTCTCATTATGTTCTTCAAACACCCTAAGCCATTACCTCATCACTGTCTTTGCATTTGGTATTCTCTCTGCCTGAAGTTTTCTTCCCCTGGAAGAAACTGCTCATCCTTCTAGTCTCACCTCAGATATCACCTCACAAGAAAGCCCATCTATGACCACTTTTCTTAAAGAGCTCTGCCTCCACCAATGGCTACAGCCTTCTCACCTCCAGCTAATTTCTGTCTCATCAGAATCTATTTATTTCACAGCCTTTGTTGAGTTCTACAATTATTATGTTTATTTTACTTATTTTGTTTCTTATAGTAGAATACAAAACTCCATGAGGATAGGGACCTTATTGGTCCTATGCATTCCTATATCTCTTTGACCTGCACAATTACTAGCACATGGTAGGTGCATAAGAGTAGATAGTTGAACAAATAATAGTTGAATAATGAGCTACTCAGAATTCTACTTATCATCAATAACATTCCTGGATTTAGGATCCCACAGGTATGCTTTATCTTCAGTTTAATTCCAAAGACAAACCAACCAAAATGTGGTGTGGAAGGTAATTAGAAGCACCTTGAATTTCTTCTACTAGAGAATGCTTGATAGGGAAGAAAGAATCCTTGTCTAAGGATTAGGATACATTCCTCATCTTGGCTGTGGCCCAGAACAAAACTGCATTTTTATCTCAGCCTCCGTTTTCCTCATCTATAAGACCATAAGGTCGAATCAGGTGATCTCATGGTGTCATCCAACCTCTACCCTCCTGCTCCTGGCATTTCACAATGTACCCTATTACCAATTAGAGAGAAAGCTGCTTACATTTTAGAAAGTGAAATTGATTTCAAATGCTACACAATGAAAGAATAAATATGAAACACTAGGGTACCACTTTAACAGAATCTTTTTTATGTCCATAATGATACTTTAATGTTTTTTACTAGGGACATTTTGAGGTTTATAGTGCTAGAATAAAACATATAATCTTTCATCTGGTAAACCAACTTATGGCTACTGTATTCTAAAGTACTCTAAGATGCCAATGGGATTAAATTTGCTGAGGCTTGGGTTGGTTTCTTTTTTGTTTTCTATTTTAAATGAAGTATGTTGTGAATTGAATCCACCAAATGATAAAAGAAATTTGAGGTTGATCTTCATATGGGCTGCACAGTAAACTGGAATATTTCTCTGGCTTTCAGCAGCTCTGGCTCTTATCTCAAAAGACTACTTTGAAGTTAGGAACTTTATAGGGTTCTTACGTCAGGAATATACAGTAAAGGGGGAAATCAACAAATGGCAAGGAAATTTCCATCTCTGAAGTAGAAGTAAGAATACTTACAAAATGCTGGGTTTTTTAGATCTGTATAACAAAATTTGGGTACTTAAGATAGAGGCCAGATGGGTGAATCAAGTGAATAATGTATGTATATTTTTGGAAGTTATAATTTCTCAGCCATCCCTCCTATGGATTGAAATTTCCCTGTGTGCATAGCCCAGTGCTTTTTATAAAATAGGCAACATGGATATAAGTTAAATGAGGATTTAGTCATCATGTAGTCTAATCCAAAACAAGAAAAACCCACCTCCTGCAGATTTCTGCCAGGGAGCTGGCGAGTGCTGCCTCACCCAGGCTTAGTCTCTTCTTTCTGGAGCACTTGGAATGTGCCACATGGTTACTACGATTCTCTGCACTGGAAGTAGTGAGCTGTGGGCCCCAGCCAGGTTTAGGTTGAGGGATGTAAGGAGAGCATGGCAACACTGTACACAGGATGACCTTTTTTTGTTGTAACATCTGGTTTATCCAACTAGGTTAATGACTCTTCAGGGAACTTTTGCAATAGTCTAGACCAAGGTTTGTCATCCTTGGTGTTACTGACATTTGGGACCAGATAATTCTTTGCTGTGGGGGGCTGTCTGGTGCATTGAAGACTGCTTAGCAGCATCCCTTGCCTCTGCGTACAAGTGTCCAGTAGTATCCCCCCCACACACACACACACACATTTTGACAACCAAAAATGCCTCTAGATATTGCCAAATGTTGTACAGGGGAACAAAATCACCTCTGTGGAGAGCTACTAATCTAGGAGTATGTTCCTTTAATATGAGGGAAACTAAACAAAGAATAGCACTATCAAATATGCCAATAACCAGCTTATAAAGGAAACATCTGTTTGAGGGCACTCTTTTTGGACCAATATGATATTTTATCCATTCAGCAATTATTCTTATGTCTCTATTACAAGAACATTTCTAGCATAATAATGGCTACTTTTTGAACAAATTATCTATGCTCAGTAGTTTATGTACTTTGGCTCATTTAAAATTCACAAGAACCCTACAAGATACGCAGATTAATAGTAGTGAAATCTGGATTTGAATTCAGATTTTTTTCTTCTTCTCCAAGGTCTTTAGTCCCTCACTCATGACTTTAGAAAGTTTTTAGACAACAGAACATAGTGGTTAAGAGTACAAGTTTTGGGAAAAAAACTGCCCAGATTAGAATCTTGTCTCAACTAATTCTTAGTGCACAAGTTTAAGCAAGTTACTTAAACTCTCTGAGCTCAGATTTTACTTTATAAAATGCACCCTCCTCAGGGGATTGCTGTGAAGATTAAATGAAATAATGTATACAAATGCTTGCAAATGCCTGACACATAGACCACTTTCTATGTGTCAGGTTTCAAACTCATATGCCTAGAAGAACTAAAAAGTAATATGCAAAAATAAAGTGAGCCTAGGCATGGCATTAGGGAGTGGTGAGGACTGTGGTGTACTACATAGGGTCACATCCTGTCTATAGATTTTACAGCCAGTTTTTAAAGAAATAGATATAAGCTAATAACTGATATTGGCAAAATGGATTGAGATCATGAGCCTCCAGTTTACTGGTGAAGTCATTTTGAAGTCCAGAGAAACAGAGGAGTCTGTCAGGGTTGTATTGTTTCTTGGTGGTAAGGTTTGACATGGAATCTATACCCCATTTTATTTTTGGTCAGGTCTCATTCTGCTGTCCTGGGTCTATCTCCTCCCACTCCCTGAAAAACAGCTCTTGCTTTTATTTCTATAAATGAGTTCTGATTTCCTCACAAGAAGCTGAAAAAAATTATTCATATAGGGACCCTGAGCAGTGCTTATGGGCATGGGATTGCTCCTATCAGGGCACTCAAGCATTTAAATTGCTCCCCACTGGGTGTCAGAACCCCCCAGAGACAGATTGCAGAGTGTTCCAGCATGAGGATTATAGTTTTCTTCAGGGATGAAAAGGGCCAAGACTTGCAAATAAATGTAACCACCAATTAGACTCCCTCGAAACTATATTTAATTTAGAGTCCTTAAAACAAACAAGGATCCCACTCCCTCTGCTTGTGTTCCCTCTCTCGCAGTGTTTCTGTCAAAAAATAAATAAAATCTTTAAAAAAAATAAAGATAAAACAAACAAGGATTGATGTACTTTAAATATCTGATTTTTTTAAGGCTACCATCCTTTAAACTAGTTCTTGCTTTTGATCCTTAGGCAAATGGTTGGTAGGAGAGAAGGGAAAACTTTGTATTTGAGTATCATACATCTTTGAAATATAAAGACATCTTAGCAGTACAGAAAAATCCCTGATACTGTGCCTAAATTTTTCTAGTAGTTTATTATATTGCACTTTATTCCATCTCATTCTCTCTCTCTCTTTCACACACACACACACACACACACACACACACACACCCATACCAGTACTTGGTAATATGTAGGTACTCAATAAATATATATACTTTTAAATTTACAGAATAATGTTTGGAAACTTAAATGAGGAGAAGTATTCACTCTTTTACAAATAGCCTGCTCTACTTTGTTTGAACTCATAAAGATAATCTTCTCTCTCTGTTCTCTTTATTTTCTCCTTGTAACTTCTAGCTATTGATCCTGGGACTGACCTCACAGGTTATGTAAACAAGAGCTTCCATCTTTTTTCCAAGCACTTAAAGGCTGTTTCACGATTCCCCAATTTCTTTTCTTTAATGATACAAGTATCCTTTTCTTCTCTCTATAACATGGCTTCAAGTCTCTATAATATACTGATCTCTCTTCTTGAGCTATTCAAAAACTTGTTTGTTTTTGTTTAAATTCTGTGGCAGAGACTTCTGGTTGGCTCTCAATGTCCATATGCCATTTCTGATATAATGTGAGCACATAACTCCCATTTAAGGACTACATTTCCCAGGCTCCTTTTTATCAGACATGACTATGTGGCTGCTGTGGACAATGAGATGTGAGTGAAAGTGATAGGTACTACTTCTGAGTCATGACCTTAAAGGGAGCTCTTCTCCCTCCCTCTTTGCAACCTGCTGCTTGGGGACAAGCCATCCTGGATTGCACAGGAGGGGGGCCACATCTTAGGGATAACAAGACAACAAATTAAGAACATGAACAGATATATAGTACAACAGTGGTATTAAAATTTTACAGATAAGGTGAAATAAAGCTCTGGGTAAGAAGCTGGGGTTCCCGCATGATCTGAAAGAGCAAAGCTGGTCTGCCATACCCTTGACTGCCCACCTTCAGACAATTACATGATCGAGAAACACACTACCTTATTTAAGTGACTGTTGAGTCAAGACTTTTACATGCATCTATGTCTACAGTTTACTCATAGTGCCAGTTCCCTGTGGTTTGGTACCAAAGGTAAAGTTCAACAGATCAAATATACCAGACTATATGACATTGATTTAGCATTTGAGTAGTAAATGGAGAAGATGTAAATGTTATAACCCAAAGCCGATTACTCTTATTATACCACATGGTATCTTAGAAGACAGACAGGTGTTCTTTGAGACTGAAGTTTGATACTCAGACCTCATTATATTTCTCGAAATCAGCCCCCCCCTCATTTCTGTCTGCTGTGATCCCTAATCTGCCATTTAATGCAGTTTTCCTCCCTCCTCAGACCCAGGCTTTTACTATGTGATAAGTATGCCTCATGAATTTATTTTGTTTTTAACAGAAAAGCCAGCCATACTACTTTATGACATATCATCAGGGATTTCTCTCAAGTTTGCTATCTATCCAGTCATCAAATTTTGGAAGACAATTATTTAATTGCATCTAAAGGGTAAATCCCCTTAAGTGTTCATTCATATAACAGAATCTTTTTTTTTTAAGATTTATTTATTTATATGAGAGAGAGCACAAGCGGGAGGGGCAGAGGGAGAGGGAGAGAGAATCTCAAGCAGACTCTATGCTGAGCACAGAGCCAAACTCCGGGCACGATCTCATGACCCGAGATCACAACCTGAGCTGAAACCAAGAGTCAAACACTTAATCAACTGCCCCACCCAGGTGCCCCAATATATAACAGAATCTTTCTTAATGTTCACATATATACCCTAACATTGATAAATTATAATTAATGTAACTGAATATTAATAAGGTATGTATCTTGTATTTTTATTGTTCTTTCCTGATGTTCTAAACCAGACTTCCGCAAACTATGGCCCATGGGCCAAGTGTGGCCCTTCTCTTGTTTTTTTAGAGAAAGTTTTATTAGAATGTAGCCATTCCCCTTTATTTATGTATTGTCTATGGCTGCTTTTGTGCTACAATGGCAGAGGTGAACAGTTGCCACATAACTATGTGGCCACAAATGCAAAAATATTTACTATCTAGCCCTGTGCAGAAAACATTTGCTGATCCCTGCTCCAGACCAGTGTTTTCCAACTTTTTTCCTTATATTCTGCCCAAGGAGCCCTTTGAGACTTTTTTCTCCCCTGATCATCTAGCCCCTTGAAATTTTATTACCATAAAAATACTGTATATTATTCATGTACTGCATGTACATTTGTGCTTTATACATAAACATAGTAAGGTTTTTTCACTCCTTAAAAACCAATTTTCTTCCCCTTGGAGGCAATATTGCCCCTGTTGAGAATGCATGCTCTAGACCAGAGTTTCTCAGTCTTAGTCTTGAGACCTAATAATTCTTGTTGCGGGAAGCTGTCTTATGTTTCATAGGGTGTCTGGCAGCATTCCTGACCTCTAACCACTAAATACAAGTAGCTCCTTTACACATCTGTGGCAAGCAAAAATGTCTACAGACAATGCCAATTGTCTCATGGTGGGGGGAGTGGGTGTAAAATTGTCTCCAGCTGAGAACCCCTTGCTCTGGACTAATAATATCAAAAAAGGGTAGAGGGGCTAATTTATATTATTATGTCCTAAACTTACTATATTTTTCCTTGCAATATTTACCATTAATAAGAAGTATTTTACCTCTTTGTCTATCTCACCCCACTAGATGTAGGCACCATGGAAGCAGAAACTTGAGTCATTAACAACATATCCAAATGAACATCCAGAAAAATTTATGGCTTTCCATTTATGTTTTATGATAAATCAACAATTCTGAGTAAAACCATGCTGACTGTCACTAATTACAACTTCTTGAAAGGGGTTTCAAAACAAACCTTCAAATTCTAAATTTTCCTCCAAAATTGACATTATACTCATTGGTCAGGCATTGCTTGAATCTCCTGGTCTATCTCTAATTATCTATGACAGTTTCTATTTTAACAGGGTTCTTCAAAAACTAGTCACTGTTTCAGTAATCTTTTTTAAAAATTCTCCCAGCAAGTTTTCTTCCAAGCCAGGAAAATTGAGTTATTAGAGGTAATTCTTGCCAATCCTTCTCATATACTGAGTTTCCATTCTCCACTAACAATAGTCATTCTATCATTTGATTTGTAAGGATTATTCTCATTGTCAGGAAACCAAAGAAAAAAATGTGGATGGAAATGGAGTTGCTCTGTCACCAAACACATGCAGTCATTTCCTAGATTTTCTTGCTCCAAAGAAAACTGTAACTGTTTTGTTGCCACTCAACCTCATATTGTGCAGGATTGTCTTGGAAACAAAATGGCAGACAAGACACAGATGTGTTCCTAAGAGTAAGAAGGATATAAATGAGGCATTGTAGTCTGTTCCTTCTGGGTTTCTGGAGAAAGGACTGAGGTCAGGCAAGTTCATAAAAGGAGAGATGTGCTTAACTCTGGCTTTCTCCATAGAACCATGTGTTTATACCAAGGAACCATTTTTAGCACATCCATAATTCTATCACACTGCTATGTAATTTGTTGGAATTTGGCTTTTATAAGGTAATAATCCAAATGAAAAAATACTGACCTTTTAGAACTTATTGAAGGCTTGGAAACAAAGACAACATAAATGATTTGGGAACTGTTTAATACCAAGTTTCACCTTCTTTCAGGTAGCTCCCATTTTACCATATAGTTCCATCACTGAATGTCTTCCATAAGCCTATGGAGAGCATCATCTTTTAGCTTATTTCTAGGGCATCTTGACTACGTCTATCATGGTCCCACAGGGAGACCAGTGGGGCTTTGGGCATACTGCATACCATCCAGACCTCAGCTCCCTCTTCTTAAAGAAAAATCATTTGAAAACATAGATGTACCTTCCCTGTATATCCTGTTGTAAAAAAAAAAAAAACAATTAAATGAGTTATATATATGAGCTGCAGAACATTGGCGTTATGTTGGAAAGCTTTCTGGGTCAGGAGATATGTGGGCATTATCTGTGGATTTCTAGAGCATAAACCACCACTGATAATGTCATTCCATAGTCAAATGGCACAAAATGTCAAAGGACCATCTTGATCATGCTTCAAATCATGACATGTGATTTCATAAAGTTTCATAAAGCTATCAAAAGTTTGCTTGACCTTCTACTCAGCCTGTTCCCAAGCCCAGAGTTAGTCCCCACCATGTCCCTGCATGGGTACCATCCTCCTCTCCTGCATCACTTAATCAGATATTTCACCCCAGGATGTGGACCCAGGAGGGATGTGTAGACAAGTTCCTTGTGTTCTGGATCACCAGAAGGTGGGGCAGGGCCATCTGCTCATGCACAAGGACAGTTGTGTTCCCCATTGTGAGGCATAGGATGAACCACTCAAAAAGCAAATTTATCTCACTAGATGAGAAATACACAGAAACCTCATGGTAGCATGAGGTTGTTGAGAGCATAACTATAGAAAATAATGAAGTTTGAATGTTTTTATTGGGGTTTTGAATTGATAATACACTTATGTGCTTGGAAATAAATTTTACCTTATATACAAGCAGTTTTCACTTTGCAGTTTGAATACACACAAATTTTAGTTGCCACGATTAGATAACACCAGTCCCCCAACAAGGTCCATAACACAGTTACCACCATACATTAGTTGTGAGTAATTGAATAGAGTGCACACTTTGCTGCTAGTTCTTTACTCTGATCACTACATAAATAATAGGTGCATGTCATGATGAGTGAGCAGTCACACCGCTTCCTTCAAAGTCTGTCAATAATTGGTCACTGTGTATCTGGTATTCAGTTCAGACATAGACAGTACAGTGTGCAGCTGTGTTACCTTCCTATTCTCAAGTGATAAGCCTTTGTGACATTTTATAGAGATGGATAAAAGGGAAATTGGCCCACAATGCTGAAAGTGCCACACACACACACATAAAAAAGTGAGAATGGTGGAAGTGAAATTTGAATCAGATGTATTGGAGTTAATAGAAGAAATCACTGATCTGACTGCGGGAATGTTGATATTGCTGCCTTCAACAGACTCGAAATATGCAAATTTATCAACATTAATTGGGAAAATGTTCATGACAAGAAGGATGAAGAGATCCCATAAAAAGTGATGCCAGCAAAACACTTCATACTAAAGGAACTCTTAGAGATAATTCATCACACTGAAAGAGAAAAGGAGAAAATGTTAAAAGTGAATCCAAACTTAAAAAGAGGATGACAGTTTTCCAAGGCAGAGAAAACATGTCTGCTCTTGATAGTAAATTATACCACAGGAAGAAGGCAAGGGCACTGCTCAAACTTCTCTAGATTTTTTTTTTTTAAGATTTATTTATTTATTTGAGAGAGCGAGAATGAGAGAGAGAGAGAGAGAGTACGTGAGAGTGGGGAGGGTTAGAGGGAGAAGCAGGCTCCTCGCCGAGCAGGGAGCCCAATGCAGGACTCGATCCAGGGACTCCAGGATCATGACCTGAGCCGAAGGCAGTCGCCCAACCAACTGAGCCACCCAGGCGCCCTCTAGATTTTTTTTTTTTTAAGTTTTTATTTAAATCCCCATTAGTTAACAAACAGTGCAACATTAGTTTCAGGTGTACAATATACTCTAGATTAAGTTTTTTATGAAGAAATAAAATACTTTAATACTCACTGTTTTTAATATCTTAATCATATTGTACAAATATTAGATTTACTATTTTTTTATTTCCTTATATATAAATAAACAACAGTAAGAGTTTTAATGTTTTGACAAAAATTTTGAAGCTAACTGGCTCTTTGAAAGAATTAACAAGATTGATAAACCTCTAGCCAGACTTATCAAAAAGAAAAGAGAAAGGACCCAAATAAATAAAATCATGAATGAAAAAGAAGAGATCACAACCAACACTGAAGAAATACAAACAATTATAAGAGAATATTATGAGCAGTTATAAGCCAACGAATTAGGCAATGCAGAAGAAATGGATAGATTCCTAGAACATATAAACTACCAAAACTGAAACAGGAAGAAATAGAAAACCTGAATAGACCCATAATCAGCAAAGAAATTGAAGCAGTAATCAAAAATCTCCCAACAAATAAGAGTCCAGGGCCAGATGGCTTCCCAGGGGAATTCTCGCAAACATTTAAGAAGAATTAATACCTACTCTTCCGAAACTATTCCCAAAAAATAGAAATGGAAGGTAAATTTTCAAACTCATTCTATGAGGCCAGCATTACCTTGATCCCAAAACCAGACAAAGACTCCATCAAAAAGGAGAATTACAAACCAATATCCCTGATGAATGTGGATGCAAAAATTCTCACCAAAATACTAGCTAATAGGATCCAACAGTACATTAAAAGGATTTTTCACCATGACCAAGTGGGATTTATTCCTGGGCTGCAGAGGTGGGTCAACATCCACAAATCAATCAATGTGATAGATCACATTAATAAAAGAAAGGATAAGAACCATATGATCCTCTCAATAGATACAGAAAAAGCATTTGAAAAAATACAACATTTCTTGATAAAAACCATCATAAAAGCCATATACAAAAGATCCACAGTGAATATCATTCTCAACGGGAAACACTGAGAGCTTCTCCCCTAAGTTCAGGAACACAACAGGGATGTCCGCTCTAACCACTGTTGTTCAACACAGTACCAGAAGTCTTGCCTCAGCAATGAGACAAAAAGAAATAAAACACATCCAAGTCAGCAAAGAAGTCAAACTTTCACGCTTTGCAGACCACATAATACTCTACATAGAAAACCTGAAAGACTCCACCAAAAAATTGCTAGAACTGATACAGGAATTCAACAAAGTCACCAGTTATAAAATCAATGCAGAGAAGTCTGTTGCATTTCTGTACACTAACAATGAAACAGAAGAGAGAGAAATCAAGGAATCAATCCCATTCACGTTTGCACCAAAAACAATAAGATACCTGGGAAAAAACCTAACCAAAGAGGTAAAAAATCTGTGCTCTGAAAACTACAGAACACTTATGAAAGAAATTGAGGAATATACAAATAGATGGAAAAACATCTCATGCTCATGCAGTAACAAATGTTAAAATGTCTATATTACCCAAAGCAATCTATACATTCAGTGTGATCCCTATCAAAATACTATCAGAATTTTTCACAGAGCTGGAACAAACAATTCTAAAATTTGTATGGGACCAGAAAGACCCCAAATAGCCAAAGTATTGTTGAAAAAGAAATGTCAAAAAGCTGAAGGCATCACAATTCTGCACTTGAAGCTCTATTACAAAACTGTAATCATCAAGACGGTATGGTACTGGCAAAACAGCAGACACATAGATCAATGGAACAGAATAGAGAACCCAGAAATGGATCCTCAACTCTATGGTCAATTAATCTTTGACAAAGCAGGAAAAAATATCTAATGGGAAAAAGACAGTCTCTTCAACAAATGGTGTTGGGAAAATTGGACAGCCACATGCAGAACAATGAAACTGGACCACTTTCTTACACCATACACAAAAATAAACTCAAAATGGATGGAAGACCTAAAGGTGAGACAGGAATCCATCAAAATCCTGGAGAAGAACACAGGCAGCAACCTCTTTGACCTCAGCTGCAACACCTTCTTCCTAGACATGTCTCCAGAGGCAAGGGAAACAAAAGCAAAAATGAACTATTAGGACTTCATCTGGATAAAAAGCTTTTGCACAGCAAGGGAAACAATCAACAAAACTAAAAGGCAACCTATGGAATGGGAGAAGATATTTACAAATGACGTATCAGATAAAGGATTAGTATCCAAAATCTAGGAAGAACTTATCAAACGGAACACCCTAAAAACAAAAAATGCAGTCAAGAAATCGGCAGAAGACATGAACAGACATTTCTCCAAAAAAGTATTACAAATGGCTAACAGACACATGGAAAAATGCTCAGCATAACTCAGCACCAGGGGAATACAAATCAAAACCACAATGAGATAACACCTCACACTGGTCAGAATGGCGAAAATTAACAACTCAGGAAACGACAGACATTGGCGAGGATGCAGAGAAAGGGGAACCCTCCTACACTGTTGGTGGGAATGCAAGCTGGTGCAGCCACCCTGGAAAACAGTATGGAGGTTCCTCAAAAAGTTGAAAACAGAACTACCTTATGACCCACCAATACACTACTAGGTATTTATCCAAAGGATACAAAAATAGTGATTCAAAGAGGCACATGTACCCCAATGTTTATAGCAACAATGTCCAAATATAGAAAATATGGAAAGAGCCCAGATGTCCATTGATAGATGAATGGATAAAGAAGAAGTGGTATATATATTCAGTGGAATATTACTCAATCATCAAAAAGAAAAATCTTGCCAAGGGGCACCTGGGTGTCTCAGTTGTTAAGCGTCTGCCTTCGGCTCAGGTCATGATCCCAGGGGTCCTGGGATCAAGCTCTGCATCGGGCTCCCTGCTCGGTGGGAAGCCTGCTTCTCCCTCTCCCACTCCCCCTGCTTGCATTCCCTCTCTCGCTGTCTCTCTCTCTCTGTCAATTAATAAATAAAATCTTTAAAAAAGAAAAAGAAAGAAAAAATCTTGCCATTTGCAATGACATGGATGGAACTAGAGGGTATTATATTAAGTGAAATAAGTCAGTCAGAGAAAGACAAATACCATATGATTTCACTCATATGTGGAATTTAAGAAACAAAGCAGATGAACATATGGGAAGGGAAGGAAAAATAAAATAAGATGAAATCAGAGGGGGAGACAAACCATAAGAGACTCTTAACTATAGGAAACAAACTGAGGGTTGCTGGAGGGCAGGTGGGTGGGGGATGGGGTAACTGGGGGATGGGCATTAAGGAGGGCACAGGATGTAATGTGCACTGGGTGTTGTATGAAACTGATGAATCACTAAATTTTACCCCTGAAACTAATAATACACAATATGTTAGCTAAACTGAATTTAAATAAAAAAATTTTTGAAGATCCTAGAATAATCACAATTATTACATTGGTTATTAAGATTGTTTTGCCTAGCTATGGTGCGCACACTCATTTTTATGGTCCTGCACTATCATCTAACATGAGGACTGCATATATTTTTTTTTTTTAAAGGGAGAAATTAGGTGAAATGAGTCACAAAAGAAGTACATATCCATTTAGTGTCTACTGCCTATAAAATATTTGAGGAGCTGTGGGAAAGAAGAATGAATTAGATACGGTTATTATCCTCCAGGACTTCAAGGTCTCCTTTAAGAAGATGAGGATTTCACATAAAAGAAGTATCTGTTATGTGAGGATAATTCACATTTAAAATGTCCCTTCAAAATAAACACTCTTAAAATTGGAACCAAATTTTTATTGTAAATATATGAGGGAAAATTTTAGCCAAGAACTGATCTCGAAAAAAATAAAATTAAAATATACAAAAATAGGTATATATTTTCATTTATCAGCATTTAATTTAAAATTACAACAACGTCCTAATTCATGCAATGCAGAAAATATGAACCACCTTAGCAATTGGCATAACTTTTCTTTAGTTTTGTGGTAGCAAAATATACTACCCTTTGCTTTATGTTGGATTCTTAAATCACAATCATAAAATGAATAATTTTTGTAAAAATATTTCATGGTTCATCAGTTTTCTCAAGGGCCTTTCTACATCTCTTGATATTCAAGATCTTGAAGCTCCTTTGCAGTTGTGATACTTAATATTTTTTTCTGTCTCTCACTGGCTTAATTCTGCCAGATTCTCATTTGTCCATGGCTAATGTGTAACTCAGGCAATTACCCCACATCACTTTTATAGATATACCATGCAGTCTTACAGTTTGCAAATTGGCTTTATACTTGCACTATGTTATAAAAGTCTAACCTCTGACAATCAACAGAAAATTGTCAAAGGAAAATGACATGATGGTCTACATTGTAGTCAACAAACTTCAACCCAAAAAACAAATCTGACCCACTGCATGTTTTCATAAATAAAGTATTATTGACAGGGAGCCACGCCCATCCATGTATAGATTGTCTAAAGCTGCTTCCGTGCTACAATAGTAGAGTTGAATAGTTTTGACAGAGACCATACGGCTCACAGAGCCTACAATATTTATTGTCTGGCTCTTTACAGGAAAAATTTGCCAACCCTTGGTGTGGATTGCTGCTAACATTGAGCAGATAGAGACAGCTGCATGGATGCTGATTTGATTAGGGGCAATTAATTAGTAAAGATTTGTGTTCATGATCTTGCTTTCATACCAACTCCTAAGGGTGGAAAAAATGCAGTAAACATCCAGCTAAGGAAAATACCTCACTATTAAAAACAAATTCAACTTTTATTAGATTTCTAGGAGTGATACCAAGTACTATAGTATTTTTATTTTATTTATTTATTTCTGTATTTTGGAGGAGAAAGAGCTCCCCGTGGCCGCTGAAAGGAAGGGAAAGCTCCCAGAGAGAGGTGGCATGGCTACAGGACTTCAAAGGATGTGCAGGACTAAGGGTCAGAACATGTTCTGAAAAGAACAACTTGGATGGCCATTCTCTGTAGTTATGAGCAAATGGTAATAAACCACCTTGCTGAGATGACAGAGTATACCCAGCAGAACAGATGAATAGAGGCTGCGTCTGACTAAAATCTTCCTGATTTCTATGGAGTTAAGGAAGTTGACAGCAGGTCCAGTAACAAGGACACAAGGATGGTTGTGGCAAAATGGAATCAAGGCACTGCCACTTGCCATGTTTAATGTTTTTAATGTGACCCACAAACTCTAATGGTGTTCGGTGTGGCTAGTTCCTTACTAACCATTGGTCAGATTTTGAAAAGAGAGCCTAAGTGAAATTCCTCTTTATAGTATTAGGTGATAATTGAGGCTCACCTCAAGAGCTATTCTTTCCAGAAAAGCTTTGGGACCCAAAGGAGCAAAGCCTACCTATGTCCTCAGTGGTGGAATTTCAGGAAAGGCAGCAGACCATAGAGGGCTGGGGATTTCTCTCTCATCAAATTTCAAATCTCAAATTCTCATCTTCCATAAAGTTTCTTGGCTTTTCCTCCTCGAGTTACACATTTAGCCTACGCCAGTCTCTTTCAAATGAAGGGTCTCTTGAAATGTACAATCGGATTGCCAACTCCTGGAACCAGGGTGAAGGCGTTCATCTCAAAAAGCCTCTTCTCAGCAAGCTCTCTTTTTAATGACCAGTCCTCCTCGCCTACCCTGCCCTCCCACGAGGCCATGGGAGTGATTAGCAATGTGGGTGGCCCCAGCAGGCTCTGGAACGGATTCCAGCCTTCAAATCTGTCTTAAAGTTTGTCAGCTGAGCAAAGAGCCCACACTGAAGCCCAGCAGGAGCCTGTCAGGGGAAGGAGAGGAGCTGCTAAGGCCTGCGGTGCCTCTGGGTTCCAGACTGTGCTTCAAAGGCGGCCACCAGCCGCTGAGGCCACCCCTGCGGGGGTAGAGGCAGTGTTCCCGGCTCCACTCTCCGAGTCAAGACCACTTTGGGATTTTTAAGCTGCTTGGGGAGTGACAGCTGTCACAGCATGTGCCCCGGAGGGAATTGTTGGTTGGGGGGGGGGTTGGAAACAGGATTTGGGACTAACTACAGGGTCTGTTCCCTGCTGCTCCAGTTTTTACTCTTTTTTTTTTTTTAAGCAAATATAATTACAGACAGTAGTTTTAGGAGGCTGTGGCTGCTCCCAAAGTTGCCTTCTTTCAAAAACTGCACTGTATGTTGCTGAGAAAGCATCCTAAGTTATTTCCAGTGTGCATCAGACTTCACCTGTAGCCCTCCTTCCTCCGCTTATTGGTCAGAAGGCCCAAATTTTAAGGCACACAGGCAACTACCTTTTCCTGGCCCTTCCAGACCCTGTGACTTCTTCCTGTTCGGACCTGCTTGCCACACCTGCCATCTTCCCTGCTGGTCTGAAAGCTCTTTATGGGCAGAACTGTCTTGCTCACCTTTTTATCTCCTTTATTACCCAGCACCGGGACGTGCTCATGCTGCATGCTGTGTGACGTTGGCCAAGTCAGTTCACCACTCTAATCCTCAGGTTTCTTTACTATAAAATGAGGGACTTCAAAGAAATGGTCCCTTAAGTCCCATGTAGTGTTTATGTAGGGCAAAATATCACCCAGTTCTGTTCTTATTGGCTGTATTACTATATACAAGTTATTACCTTCTGAGACTATTTTCATTTTTAGAAGGAGGGATAATACCCATTCCCTATAAGCTATATGAGTATTAAGTATTTATTATTATATAATTATTAAGAGCTAATTTCCTTGAGATATATATATATATATATATATGCCAAATATATATGTGTGTGTATATGTGCCATAAAATGAAATCTATTATTTTTGCCATAATCCAGGTCAGAAAATAGGCTTAAAGAAGTAGAATAACTGGCTCAAGTTCACATGGTTCAGAAATAGACAAGCTTACGTTTGAACCTAAGCCGTCTCCAGAGCAGCTTCTGTTGCATTTCCTGAGTTTGCATGAGATCAGTACTTTGTAAGTCAGCATGACAATAGCCCCCAAATCATCAACCATTCTCTTTGCCAGGAACAAATGTTTTGAAGGACACTTCAGGTCCTTTCTGTAACCTGACCTTGGCCTAACCTTCACCTTCCACGTTCATTAAGCATGCTTTAGATTCACACCACTTATTTTTCAAATGTGCACAGAACCTACCTTTGCTTGTGCTGGATTGTCCACCTACAATGCCTCTTCTCATTTATGTATGAACTCTCCTGGTGGAAACATTTTCCCTTCTTTGTACTCTCAACTCAAATGATTGTACTTCTAGGAAAACTTGTCTCGCTGCCATTCCCTTCACTTTCCCTAAGATTTGATTCAGTAATTCTCATACAGTGAAAGATCAGCAGAGGGAGACATTGTTATAAGCTTGTAAGGACTGGGAGTACATCATGGCTGGGTAGGGACTGAGGCCGGGCTGGAAGAATACTTTTGGATATTGGCATAATTCCTACAGAAAAGAATTCTGCATTTTTTATTCCTGTTAGTTGCCAAACTAATTGGGATATAGGATAAATAACATAAGGAAAAGATCACCGGGAGCAGATTTTTCAAAGCTTTGAGAGCCAGGATAAGGAATCTGGACTTCATTCTGTGGTTCGGCTTTGTTCTCAATGGCTCTTAAGCCACCTGCCTCACCTGGAATACTTGTTAATAGTGAAGGTTCTGGCTCCATTCCAGTTGTACTGGATTCTAGCAATTCACAATTTAATAAGCTCCCTAAGTGACTGTAATATACCCTAAAGCTTGAGAAACTATGCTATAGGATTTGGTAGAATATATGAATGAGTCTTCAGGGTGGAACGGCTTTGGAGGACAAGGGAGTAGAGGAAACAGGGGACCAACTGAGGGCTCCAGCAATTGTCCTCAAAGATCATGATTCCATATTCACCTTGATGGTTGACTCGGACCACACTTTGATTGCTAGAATCCTGCCATCTCCAATAAAAAGCACTTTCTCAACTTTAATTTGTCTTCCCACAAGCTGTAAGGCTGTCAAGATACTATAACATGCATGGTCTTAAGGGCTGACTTTTTATTTTTTTTTAAGGGCTGACTTTTTACTAGAACTGAGGTCTCTTGATGCCAGGCCAGGACATTTTTTGAAAAGTGGCAACCAAGGGGTTAAGGCTATGTCCTTTTGATTAAAAATAAAGAGCAAATGTTCAGGTATCCCAGGGACACTGCAGCTACCGTGAAGCCTTTGGTTATAAGGAAAATATTCAAGTCATGCCTTGTATTTGACTAAATGTACATAAATGGGGCAGAGGGTATTTTGAAATGTACATTTTCTGAATTATACTGTGGGGAGCCTAAATAGGCTGAAGGAAGCCCTGGGTTTGCTGGTACCATAAAATGCATGTGGATAAAGCCAGCTCTGAATATATCTGCAAATGCCACTCAGTGAGTGGAGAGAACAGAATCCTGATGGAGAGTATGTATGACTCAGCATCATCAGTGTTTCCATGGGTTTAGTGCAGCCTGAATCTTTAGAGGACCAGAGGGGTGGGAGATGGCAATGAGGGATTAAGGGAACAGAGGACTAGATAATAGTGTATCTTTTCAATCTATAAAGAACTTCTCAAACTCAACACCCAAAAAACAAATAATCAAGTCAAAAAATGGGCAGAAGACATGAACAGACACTTCTCCGAAGAAGACATACGAATGGCTAACAGACACATGAAAAAATGTTCATCATCATTAGCCATCAGGGAAATTCAAATCAAAACCACATTGAGATACCACCTTACACCAGTTAGAATGGCAAAAATTAACAAGGCAAGAAGCAACAAATGTTGGAGAGGTTGTGGAGAAAGGGGAACCCTCTTACACTGTTGGTGGGAATGCAAGTTGGTATAGCCACTTTGGAAAACAGTGTGGAGGTGCCTCAAAAAATTAAAAATAGAGCTACCCTATGACCCAGCAATTGCACTACTGGGTATTTACCCCAAAGACACAGATTTAGTGAAAACAAGGGCCATATGCACCCCAGTGTTCATAGCACCAATGTCCACAATAGCCAAACTGTGGAAAGAGCCGAGATGCCCTTCAACAGATGAATGGATAAAGAAGATGTGGTCCATATATACAGTGGAAAATTACTCAGCCATCAGAAAGGATAAATACCCAACTTTTGCATCAACATGGATGGGACTGGAGGAGATTATGCTAAGTGAAATAAGTCAAGCAGAAAAAGTCAATTATTATATGGTTTCACTTATTTGTGGAACATAAGGAAATAAGGAATAGCATGGAGGACATTAGGAGAAGGAAGAAAAATGAAGGGGGGAGGAAATCAGAGGTAGAGATGAATCATGAGAGACTATGGACTCTGAGAAACAAACTGAGGGTTTTAGAGGAAGGGGCTGGGGGGATGGGTTAGCCCAGTGATGGATATTGGATGGTTCCAATGAATGACAATGAACCATGGAACGCTACATCAAAAACTAATGATGTACTGTATGGTGACTAACATAACATAATAAAAAATTTAAAAATAAAAAATAGTGTATCTTTTCAGCTTTTCCTTTCCTTGTCTCATCTCAGAGAAGACCTATTATCAAATCTACCACCTACCTCCTTTCCTGTTACACATTGTATCTGAATCCCTCTAAAACCATATTTCTTTTGCAGTTATTGGCGCACACTTAAAATTGGCTAGTTATATTCACAGAATGAAGATTTACCTAAGGTTCAAGGGCTAGAGCTTTTAGAAACAGAGCTTTGTGAGAAGTGAGTCTCTGGCTTAGTCCCACCATATTTCATTTTGTTTACCAGTACAGTATTTTTGGTCTAACCATTTCACCGGGAGTAGAGAGAGATGGACAGTGAGAGGTTACCGGAAAACAACCATCTCTGTATGCTCAGCACCTGAACATCCAGTGCCAATGCCTGATACATGGTAATTACTTAAGTGATAGGAATGAAAGGTGGAAATCAAGGCACCCCAAGGAAGGTTCATTTAAAAGTCATAAATTCTGATTGAAGGCTAAGACAGGAAAAACACAACAGAAGTAATTTCCTCTTTATCAGCAATTACTTTAAATGTAAATTGATCAAACTTTCCAATCAAAAGACAGAGATTGTCCAGCTGTAGAGTAAGGTAGCCACTTCCAGCTCTGGCACCCAGGAATATCACTTAACCTCTTTGCACCTCCTTTCCTCATCCTAAAATCAGGATGATGAGAGTCCTCCCTCTTAAGTCTGTTACGAGGATGACATGAGTTAATACATGGAAAGTTTAGGAAAAGAGCCTGTCACATAGCACACACTAACAGCTGCTTCTGAAGATAACACCACTGTTATGCTGACTGAGAGAATGCTGGTGTGCCTTCAACTGTGCTTGTAAGAAACAGAAAGGAAGGAAGAGTGTTTCAACAGACCATAGTGTGTGATCAATAAAAGACTTTCAAGTATAAAAATATATTACTTAGGTTAATGTCTACACATGAAAAAGAAAGGGATGCCTGGGTGGCTCAGTTGGTTAGGCGTCTGCCTTCAGCTTGGGTCATGGTCCTGGGGTCCTGTGATCCAGTCCTGCATGGGGCTCCTTGCTCAGTGGGGAGCCTGCTTCTCCCTCTGCCTGCTGCTCCCCCTCCTTGTGTTCTCTCTCTCTCATAAATAAATCATAAAAAAAAAAAAAAAAAGGAAAAAAAAAATTAGTCTGAGGGAAAAAAAAAAAAAGTGTACAATAAGTTAGGGTTAAATGAGAGAAAAAAAGAGAATTAAAAAAAAGCATGATCCAACTATATGCTGTCTATAAGAGACTCATTTTAAATCCAAGGACACAAAAAGTTGAAAGTTAAGAATAGAAAAAGATATTCCAGGCAATTAATAACCTCAACATAGTAGGGGTGGCTATATTAATATCAGACAAAATAGACTTTAAATCAAAAAAGTTTACAAGAGACAAAGAAGGACTTTATATATTAATAAAAGTTTCAAAACAACAGGATGATGTAACAATGATAAATATTACACACCTAACAAACCATCAAAATATATGAAGTGAAAATAGAATTGAAGGGTTAAATAAATAGTTCTATAATCATAGCTGGAGACTTCAATACCCTACTTTCAATAATGGATAGAACAACCAGATAGAAGATAAGTAAGGAAATAGAGGATTTGAACCAACATAATAAACCAACTACATCTAACAGAAATATATACAGAACAAAATATACATTCTTCTCAAGTGCATGTGGGACAATTTCCAGGACAGACCATATGTTAGGCCACAGATTAAGTCTCAAGATATTTAAAAAGATAAATATCATGCAAAGTATATTCCCCAACCACAACGAGATGAAGTTAGAAATTAATAATAGAAGGAAAACTGGAAAATTCACAAATTAGTGAAAATTGAACAACATACTCTTCTTTTTTTTTCTTAAAGATTTATTTATTTATTTTAGAGAGGAAGTGTGTGAGCAGGGGAAGGAGCAGAGGGAGAGGGAAAGAGAGAATCCTCAAGCAGACTCCCTGCTGAGTGTGGAGCCTGATGTGGGGCTTGATTCCAGGACCCTAAGATCATGACATGAGCCAAAATCAAAAGTCGGCCACTTAACCAACTGAGCCACCCAGATGCCCCTAAATGACATACTATTAAACAACCAATGGATCAAAGAATAAATCTCAAGGGAAATTAGAAAATACTTAGAGATGAATGAAAATGAGAATACAACATACCAAAATTTATGAGATGCAGCAAAAGCAGTATTGGGGGGAAATTTATAGCTATAAATGCTGCCATTAAAAACAAGAAAGATCTCAAATCATAAACCTACACTTAGAAGTCAAAGAAAAGGAAGAATAAGAAAAAGAAGAACAAGCTAAACCCAAAGCTAGCAGAAGTGAGGAAATAATTAAGATTAGAGCAAAGATAAGTGAAATGGAGAATAGAAAAATAATAGTGAAAAATCAATAAAACCAAAAGTTAGTTCTTTGAAATGATAAACAAAATTGACAAAATTTTAACTAGATGAACTAGTACAAAAAAGACAGAAGACTTAAATTACTAAAAACAAATAAAAGTGGGGACATTACTACTTATTTTACAGAAATAAAAAGGATTATAGAAGAGTATCACAAACAATTGTATACCAACAAATTAAATAACCAAGATGAAATTAAAAAATTCCTAGAAACACAAAACCTACCAAAACTAAATCACAAAGATAAAGTCTGAATAGACTTAAAACTAGTAAGGAGAATAAAGCCATATTCAAAAATCTCCTGACAAAGAAAAGCCCTGGACCTGCTGGTTTCACTGGTGAATTCTACCAAATGTTTAAAAAAGAACTAACACCAGCCTTCTCAAATTAAATGTGCAGAGGATCTGAATTGACTTTTTTACAAAGAACAAATACAGATAGCCAATAGGTACATGAAAAGATGTTCAACATCTACATCACTAATCATGAAGGAAATGCAAATGAAAACTACAATGAGATATCCATCTCATACCTGCTAGAATGGCTGTTATCAAAAAGACAAGAAATAACAAATGTTGGTGAGGATATGGAGAAAAGGGAGCCGTCATGTATGTTGGTGGAAATATAAATTGTTGCAACCACTATGGAAAACAGTATGGAGGTTCCTCAAAAAATTAAAAATAGAACTATCATATGATCCAGCAATTCCACTTCTGGGTATTTACCCAAAGAAAATGAAAACACTAATTTGAAAAGATATATGCACCCACATGTTCACTGAAGCATTATTTACATAGCCAAGATACGGAAACAGCCTAAGTGTCCATCAATGGATGAATGGATAAAGAAGACACACAATGACGTACTACTTAGCCATAGGGGGAAAAAAAAAAAATCTTGCCATTTGCCACAACATGGACCTTGAGGGTATTCTGCTAAGTAAAATAAGTCAGACAGAGAAAAACAAACAGTGTATCATTTTACCTAAATGTGAAATCTAAAAAATAAATGAACAAACAAAATAAAATTTATAGATGCAGATTGGTGGTTCCCAGAGGGGAGGTGGTTGAAGAGGTGAGCAAAATGGGTGAAGGGGGTCAAGAGTTACAAATTTCTGGTTATAGGCTACCTGGGTGGCTCAGTCGGTTAAACATCTGCCTTTGGCTCATGATTCCGGAGTCCTGGGATCAAGTCCCACGTCAGGCAACCTGCTCAGTGGGGAGTCTGCTTCTCCCTCTCCCTCTGCCCCTCCCCCTGCTTGTGCTCTCTCACTCGCACTCTCTCTCAAATAAATAAACAAAATCTTTAAAAAAACACAAATTTTTGGTTATAAAATAAATAAGTATGGGGATGCAATGTACATCATGGTGACTATAGTCAATAATATTGTATTATGCATTTGAAAGTTGCTAAGAGAATAAATCTTAAAAGTTCTCATCACAAGAAAAAAACAATTTTGCAATGCTGTATGGTGACATATGGTAACTAGGCTTATTTTGGTAATAATTTCACAGTGTATACAAATATCAAATCATTATGTTGTATATCTGAAACTAATATAATGATATATGTCAATTATACCTCAATTAAAAAAATACTTTTCTAAAAAATTGAAGAGGAAGAAATATGTTGTCATTCTTTGAGGTCAGCATTACCCTGTTACCAAAGCCAGACAAAGACATTTCCAGAACAGTAAAAACTACAGATCACTAACTTTTATGAATATTGTTGTAAAAATCCTCAACAAAATAGTAGCAAACTCAATTCAGCAACATAGTAAAAGAATTACACACCATCACCAAATGGGATTTATTCCTGGACGCTTCAACATATGTAAATTGGTCAATGTAATATACCACATTAACAGAATGAAAGAAAAATAAACATCTGATTATCTCAATTGATGCAGGAAAAGCATTTGACAAAATACAATACCCTTTCATGATAAAAACCTCAACTAGGAATGGATGGAAACTACTTCAATATCATAAAAGCCATATATGAAAAAAACAAAGCAAACATCATACTCAACAGTGAAAGACTGAAAGCTTTTTCTCTAAGACCAGGAACAAGGCAAAGATGCTCATTTTTTCCACTTTTATTGCACATAGTACTGAAGTCCTAGGCAGAGCAATTAGGCAAGAAAAAGAAGGAAAAAAGCCTATCAATTAGAAAAGAAAAAGTAAAATTTTGTCTGTTTACAGATCATAGGATCTTATATGTAGAAAAATCCTAAAGATTACACACACACACAAGCTGTTGGAACTAATGAGTGAATTTATTAAAGTAATAGGACACAAAATCAACACACAAAAATCAGGGGCATTTCTGTTCCCTAACAATGAACAATCTGAAAAAGAAATTAAGAAAATTATTTTATTTCCAATAGCACACACACACACACACAATTTAATCAAGGGGATGGAAGCTTTGCACAATGGAAACTATAAAACATTGCTGAAAGAAATTAAAGAACGCATAAACAAATGGAAACAATGGATTATAAAGGTGTCAATAACTAAAACCATCTACAGATTCAGGGCAATCATTATCAAAATCCCAGTTTTTTTTGTTGGTTTGATTTTTTTTTTTTTTTTGCAGAAATAGAACTCATCCTAAAATTCATGTAGAATACTAAGGGACCTCGAATAGCCAGAACGATCTTGAAAAAAAAAAAGAAAGCTGAAGTCTTCATACTTCATTATTTCAAAACTTAATCAAAGCTACAGTAATCAAAACAGAGTGCTACTGGCATAAAATAGACATACAGACTTATAGAATAGGATAGAGAATCTAGAAATAAACCCTCACATATGTAGATTAATGATTTTTGACATCAACTAAGACTATTCAATGGAGAAAGCATAGTCTCTTCAAAGAAATGGTGTTTGGAAACTGGATATCCACATGAAAAGAAAAAGAAGTTGGACCCTTACCTAATACCATATACAAAAATTCACTCAAAATGGATCAAAGACCTGAATGTAAGACTTAAAACTATACAACTCTTAGAACAACACATAGGGCAAAGTTTTATGACATTGGATATGACACTGTTATCTTGGATATGATGTGAAAGGCATAGGCAACAAAACAAAAAATAGACAAACTGGACTTCATGATAGTTTTTTTTTAAATTGTACCTCAAAAGGCATTGTCAACAGAATAATAAGGCAACACAAAGAATGGAAGCCAATATTTGCAAATCATATCTCTGATAGGGGATTAATATCCAAAATTTATAGAGAACTCCTAAAACTCAGCAACAAAATAACAAACCACCTGATTTTTAGAAGGGCAACGAACATAAATAGACATTTCTCCAAAGAAGATATATATGTAGACAATAAACACATGAAAATATGCCCAACACCACTAATTATTAGGAAAAGGCAAATCAAAACCACAATGAGTACCACCTTTTACCCTTTAGGATGGCTATTACCAAAAAAATAGAAAACACATGTTGGCAAGGATGTGGAAAAATTGAAACACTTGTGCACTGTTGGTGGGAATATAAAATGGTTCAACTATTGTGGAAAACAGTATGGAGGTTCCTCAAGAAGTTAAAAATAGCATTACCATATGATCCAACAATGCCACTTCTGGAGACATGCCCGAAAGAATTGAAAGCCGTGTCCCATGTTCATAGAAATACGAATCACAATAGCTAAAACATGGAAGAAATCCAAGTGTCCACTGATCAATGAACAGATACACCAAATGTGGTACATATATACAATGAAATATTCAGTCATAAAAATAAAGAAAATTATGACATATGTTACAACATCTATGAACCTTGAGGACATTATGCTAAGTGATAAGCCAGCTACAAAAGGACAAATACCGTATGGCTCCACTTAGATGTGGAATTTAGAGTAGTCAAAATCACAGAGACAGATCATAGAATGGTGGCTGCCAGTGGTAAGGAAGGAGGTAGGAATGAAAAGTTATTATTTAAGGGGTAGAGAGTTTCAGTTTTACAAGATGAAAAGAGTTCTGGAGATAGAAGGTGGTAATGGTAGCACATTATTAATATATTTAATACCATTTAGTGTACACTTAAAAAATGGTTAAAATAGTAAATTTTATGTATTTTACCAAAACAGAGAATTTAAAAAAGGACACAGGGGTCAATCTGAAAGAGCTCCTAATAACCAATCTTCAATACCATAAGCAACAAAATCATTCTGAATGTTACAATAGTGCATTATACAAAAGTATAAAATAAAACAGGGGTGCCTGGCTGTCTCAGTCAGTGAAGCGTGCTACTCTTGATTTTGGGATTGTGGGTTTGAGCCCCATGTTGGGTGTAGAGATTACTTTACTTAAAAATAAAATATTTTTTAAAAAGTATAAAATAAACATTTGTAAGTCTGTACTGATTCAAGTAAGTTATTGAATAAATAAATGGCGGGAGTCTGCTTCCCCCTAGAATGTGGACCGTACTTAGTGACTCACTTCCAGAGAACAGAGTAGGGAAAGGCAGAACTGGTAACTTTGCAGTGGAGAAATCTGACAAAAACTACCTCAACCATTGATGAAGATTAATATTGTCCATTATATTATGTCCATACCATGGACTCTATGATGCTTGATAACAGAACACTTTACTTCTGTGGTATTCCTTCCATAAACCCATAACCCCAGTCTAATCATGAGAAAAACAGAAACAAACCTGGATTGAAGAATATTTTACAGGATGCCTGGCCCATATTCCTCAACAGGGTCGAAGTCATGAAAATTAAAAAAAAAGACTTAGAAACTGTCACAGATAAAAGGGGGCAGAGGAGGTGGCAACTGAATGCAATGTGGTGCCTACCCTGCTTGGATCCAGAAAGGGACAGTACAGAAACAGTGAAATCAACATAAAGTCTGGAGTTTAGTTAATAGCTAACGTCAGCTTCACACTTTTGACAAATGTACTATGGTAATGTAAGATGTTAACAGTGAGAGACAGTGAGTGAGAGATATATGAGAATTTTCTGTCCTACTTTGCAGTGTTTCTGTAAATTGAAAATGATTCCAAAACAAAAAGTTTAGTTTAAAAAGATTAAAACAGTTCAGCTATTTTCCAGTGGGTACACAATGGTATTTTGGTTTACCTAGAATTTAAACTGATAAATAAAAAACAAACTATTTTTTTAAGATTTATTTATTTATTTATTTATTTAGAGAGTAGGGGGAGGGGCGGAGGAAGAGGGAGAATCCCAAGCAGACACCCTGCTGAGCAAGGAGCCCTATGCAGTACTCCATCCCAGGACCCCAAGATCATGACCTGAGCTGAAATCAATAGTCGGTTGCTTAACTGACCAACTGAGCCATCCAGGTGCCTCAAAAAACAAATTCTTTTTTAAAGACCCAAAAATGGGATGCCTGGGTGGCTCAGTCTTTAAGCGTCTGCCTTTGGCTCAGGTTATGATCCCAGCGTCCTGGGATCAAGCTCCACATCGGGCTCCCTGCTCAGCGGGGAATCTGCTTCTCTTTCTTCCTCTGCCTCTCTCCCCTCTCGAGCTCTCTATCTCTCTCTAATAAATAAATAAAATATTTTTTAAAAATAAATAAATAAATAATAATAATACAGCCAAAAATTAGGGGCACCTGGGTGGTGCAGTGTTTGGACGTCTGACTTGGTTTCGGCTCAGCTCATGATCTCAGGGTCATGAGATTGATCCCCACATGGAGCTTTGTGCTCAGCACAGGGAGCTTAAGGCTCTCTCTCCCTCTCCCTCTGCCCTTGCCCCGCACACTCTCTCTCTCAATCTCTCTCTCTCAAATAAATAAATCTTTAAAAAAAAAAAAAAAAGAGCCCCACATGAAACCATTTAGGATGACTGACCATGAATTACATACCTCCTGCAATCTACTCTTGAAGAAAATATATTGTGTGAACAAAAATTTGGAAACAGTGAAACAGCGATAGCTAGAGAGCTTAATTTCTAAGGTCAAGTTCATTTCCATAACAAAACCAGGCTTCAGAAATTTTTTTTTTGAAGGTGGAGGTGCTGTTAGCTTTACAACACTTATATCTAAGAATATCTCATTTTTGGTCTATTTTTAGTGGCTTAGTCTTATCTTTTGTCAAGAACTCAGATATGCAGGGCACCTGGGTGGTTCAGTCCTTGGGCGTCTGCCTTTGTCTCAGGTCATGATCCTAAGGTCCTGGGATTGAGCCCCGTATCCAGCTCCCTCCTCAGCAGGAAGCCTGCTTCTCCCTCTCCCACTCCCCCTGCTTGTGTTCCCTCTCTCCCTGTGTCTCTCTCTGTCAAATAAATAAATAAAATCTTAAAAAAAAAAAAAAGAACTCAGACATGCTACACAGGCCAGTGAACCCATTAGTTATCATTGAGTCCAGGCCATTACCTTGTCTTTTTGGTTTTGTTTGGTTTTGGTTTTGCTTTACAATTTTTGTAGGAAGGGAAACTTTGTGTTCAAGTCCAGACTCATTTGTGAGAACAAAAGTAGCTCAGAATACAGGAAACCATGGCAGCAAAAGATGAGAGGGAAAGGGAAAGAGGGTGGGGGGAGGAAAGGGAGGAAGGGAGAGGGGAAGAGAGAGAAAGAGAGGGAGAGGGAGGGAGGGAAGGGGGAGGGAGGGAAGAGGAAGGGAAAGGGAAGGAGAGGAAGAGCGAGGGAGGGAGAGGGAGGGAGAGAGAAGGAGGGAGAGGGAGGAAAGGGAGGGAGGGAAAGGGGGGAAGAGAGAGAAAGAGAGGGAGAGGGAACGAGGGAGGGAGAGGGAAGGAGAGGGAGAGCGAGGGAGGGAGGGGAAAAAGGAGGGAGAGTGAGGGAGGGAGAGTGAGGGAGGGGTGAAAAGAGAAAGAGAGGAAGGGGGGAGAGGGAAGGAGAAGGAGGGAGGGAGGGGGGAAGAGAGAGAAAGAGAGGGAGAGGGAGCAATGGAGGGAGAGGGAGAGGGAGCGAGGGAGAGGGAGGGAGGGAGGGGGAAGAGATAGAGAGGGAGAGCGAGGGAGGGAGAGGGAGAGAGGGAAAAGGAGGGAGAGAAAAAGAGAGGGAGGGAGAGGGAGAATGAGGGAGGGAGAGGGAGAGTGAGGGAGGGAGGGGCGAAGAGAGAGAAAGAGAGGAAGAGGGAGGGGGAAAGGGAGAGGGAAGGAGAAGGAGGGAGGGAGGGAGGGAGAGGAAGGGAGAGGGAGCTAGGGAAGGAGAGGGAGGGAGGGAGGGGGACGAGAGAAAGAGAGGGAGAAGGTGCAAGGGAGGGAGAGGGAGGGAGAGGGAAGGAGAGGGAGGGAGGAAGGGATAAGGAGGGAGAGGAAGGGAGAGGAAGAGAAGGGGAGAGGGAAGAAAGGAAGTCCCTTTCCTTATCTGCTACTCATTATTGCTCTGGTAGTTCTAAGATACATTTAAACACATCAATACACAAAACAGACCCAACTTTCTCAGCTGCTGAGGGCCATAAAGAAGAGAAAAGCAAACTGAGAATATGAAATAATGCAGTGACAGCTTCCTCAGAGTGTGTAAGCGGACAATGAAGTAAGTGACTAGTTCCTAAAGCCCAGACATGTATTGATTAATGCACTGTCACCAGGGCATATGAAGCCGCAAGGGTCAGTGAGGTGGAATTAGGCTCTGAGCATGAAGTTGATACGTGATGGACCCAGGATTAGAATTATGTTTCCTTTCAGAACTCACATGCTCCACTTCTCAACCATACTATCTCTAAATACAGTAATTTTGCGGCCATACATGTTGTTTCTATTAAAATTAGGATCGATAGCCATCTTTAGTCATACAACAGGCTACACCTGATTTTTTTTCTCTAGAAGTACAATTTCTAGGTTTCAGGATGTGAATATTTGAATCAATACTTCATTAAATTGTTTTCTGTGACAATTGCATCAATTGATAATGAGCTTAGTTCTGCATTCTTATCACAATATCTCTGACATGGAGCCTTATTATTTGGAGCCCTTATTTTTCAGCCACATTAAATATCTGGTTTTCTTTGTTTTTTTTCCCAAAGATTTATTTATTTATTTGAGGGGGGACAGAGGGAGAGGGAGAGAGAGAATCTCAAGCAGACTCCACGCTGAGGCTGAGCCCAACCTGGGGCTTGATCACACGACCCTGAGATCATGACCTGAGCCGAAATCAAGAGTAGGCTGCACAACCGACTGAGCCAGCCAGGCACCCCTTAAATATCTGGTTTTCATTTGCATGTCTTGAGTACATGTGTGGCTGGACTGGACTTTTTATTCTTGGGTATTGGCTGTTTGTAATCACACTTTTGTTTTTATTTTTGTTTTTTGGTACGTGATTTTGTTTTATGGCCCTCACTCAAGGGCTCATTTATTTTCAAACAGTTATTGAATGTGTACCCCATGTCAGGTATTTTGCCAGATGCCAGGACTATATTGGTGCACAAAATAGCTTCAATTCATGCCTTATTTACAATCCAGTGGAGATAACAGACATTGCACAAATAATGAGGAGTGAAATGAGAAGAGCAGGCTGCTTTGGTAGCACATATCAGGAGGGCCTATTATAATTTGGAGGTTCAGGAAAGGCTTCCCTGAAAAGACACTAAGATAAAAAGTATGAATAAAATCAGCTAGGTGGAAGGAAGAAGGCTGCTGACAACATGTACAACAGCCCTAAGATAAGGGAAATCCTTTCTATTGGCTTTAATGGGTTTGGTGGGGAGGGGGTTCATTTTTCTTGATAGCTTAAAACTCTATACATTAAGGGTATTAATCTTTAATGTCATTTGTTATAAACATCATTTGTCCCTTTCCTTACATTCTAATTTGTGTTTTCACTCAGAAAATGTTGTTTTGATTTCTTTTTGTGTATACTTTAATATACTTTAATATAACTGGTCTTTTTTTTCTGCTACAAAACTTAATATTCTCCAGCTAATAGATGTGTGGCATCCATTTTACTCAGCTTAATCTCCTCCTGGGGCCAGAACCATTTTCCCATTTCTTTCTCTCTACTACCACCACTAACACAGTATCTGTTAGCAATTGCTGTGTAACAAATCAACCTAATGTCTAGTGGCTTAAAACAACAATCATTTATTATTGCTCAGACGTCTAAGGGTTTCCTAGGTATCTGTGCTGATCTGAGCTGGACTGGCAGGACTCACTTTCACATCTAAGATCTGCTAAAACCCAGCTGGGGTGTTCTAGCTCAACCCCTCAGATATCTGAGACCTCAGCTTGGACAGCTTGGCTGATTTAGCTTTGTTGCACATGACTTTCATCCTGCCAGTTGGACTTTTCTTCTAGTGGAGCCCAAGTTTCAAAGGAATGAGCCAAAATGTGCAAGACCTAGTCATGAAACTGGCCTAACACAATTTCTGCCATATACTATCTGCTAAAGCAAATTATAAAACTACCTATATACTCAACTGCTGAGGAAATACGTTCCACCTCTTCATGGGAGGAGCTATAAAGTGATATTACAAAGGGTGCGGATAGAAGAAGTGATGAAGAATCAGGGTTATTTTTGCAATCAACTATAACTGCCAAATGGAATTTTTGTTTCTAGTTTAAAGTCTTGCTCCTCCTTCGAATCCCAGTTCAAACTCACTGAGTTATTTTTCATGCTAAGCATCCCACTATCTCACACTTATGTAGCCCATCCTTTACCCAACACTGTGCAAATGCTTTAGGTCCTTACTTGATTTAATCCCCACAATAAATGAGACAGGTACTATTATTGCTCCCATTATGTAGTTGAGGAAACAGGTTCTGAAGCAGCTTTTCTCAAGGACTCAGCCAGAAAGTAAGAGCCTACACCCCAATTCAAGTATAACATAGAAGTTTATGGTTTAACCCAAGCTTCTGCCTATTTAAAAGTCTAAACTATTTATGGAAGGCCATAAAATACATTATATTAAATCAAAATAGCCATATATCACTTTCTGCTAAGTCAAATTAGATTAAATAGTATAAACAGAGATATAGATCTGCTCTAGGAGTCCTCAACACTGAGAGTGCTGTTCATTAATTTACTTTCTTTCTACACATTAGAAGTAAGACAACATTATTCAGTTTTTAAGAAGGGGTTCAGTCTGGGGCGCCTGGGTGGCTCAGTCAGTTAAGTGACTGCCTTCAGCTTGGGTCATGATCCTAGAGTCCTGGGATTGAGTCCCGCATCAGGCTCCCTACTCAGCGGGGAGTCTGCTTCTCCCCCTCCCCCTGCTCATGCTATCTCTCTCACTCTCTTTCAAATGAATAAATAAAAATCTTTTTTTTTTTTTTTTTAAAGAAGGGGTTCAGTCTGGTTCACAGCAGTGTAGTTAGAGAAATCCCTGCTTTAAAGGAGATAAGGCAAGGTGAGTTTTTACAGTACACTTGGATTCACTGAGCTCAGACATCAGGTCTTCTATATATGCCCGGATCCCCTGTGCCTAGCACAGTGTGAAGGATGATAAGCATAACTGTACAACTAGAAACTCTTAGAGATCATCTTAGTACAAACTTGTATTTGATAAGAAACAGACCCATAGAAGAGGTTTAGTTGACTCCCAGCCACTTGGACAACTGGGGACACATTCTGGACTTAACACCGTTCTGCCTACTCTCAGCTCTGAGCTTCCTGTCCTGTCTTTGCTTGATGTACTCAAATACTAAGGAAGAGTATTTCCTTTCCTTTAGGTTTTTGTTTTGTTTTGTTTTGTTTTCTCCAACTCATAAACTTGCCAGACTCAGTGCTCCAGGGAGTGTTAAAGCAGAATGCGCTTATTTACTTTTATTTTTTTTGTACCATTTTCCTTCTTTTTTATGATCCTGGCTTCCGACTGTGTGGCAGAAACATAAAAATTGGCATGAAAGTAGGAAAATGTGCCCCAGATGCTGTATTAACTGTGAAATAAGTTTAAATGCCTCCAAACCGGGTCTGGTCTCCTATCCTTCAGCTTCTAAAGTGGCTCATCCTTAAGTACTCTTTTTGCCTACATTATAGAGGGCCTGGTGTAGGGGGTAAAGACACCTCCAGCTTGCCAATAGCTTCATGGCAAATCGTCATGTAGGCTCTGGCTGCTCTTTCATTGATGAGCAGAGAGGGAGCAAGAAAGAGCAGAGCTCCAGGTCTATCTTAGAAAACACAGGTGAAAACCACCTGAATATGGATTTATCATCACTGGGGCCCTAAGAGGGCCAGAGGGACAAACTTTTGGGCAGAAGTTAGGAAATAAGAAGGTCATGCCTGGTACTTGTGCTTTCAAAGCCCCTTTTTGGTGAATTTGAAGAAGGGCAGCCAACCCTGCAACATTCCTAGCCCCTCTGCATGCTCTCCTCCCTTCCCCTTGGTGTAATCACAGTGGTAAGTTACGTTACATCACTGCCCTACCCAAGACTCTCCCATCCTTTCTTCCTGCCCTCAGCACGATGCATGAGCTCCAAGTCAGGGCTCACAGGACCATGCTCCTTAGAGCCTCTGCTCTTCACACGCTCTCATCTCTCCCCATCCTGTCTTCCGTGGGTCCACAAATGAGCTGTGTCCCTTCTCCTCCCCAGGTCTGTGCACATGCTCTTCCTTCGGCCTGGGCATCCTTTTCTCCCATTCCCAATCCCAACCCCCTTTCTAAGTCATGGCCTAGACCTTTTCAAAAGGCTACATGACACAGGCTTTCACTCCCTGCCCTGGGTTCTGCCTGCAACCCCACAGCATCCTGGGACCCCTTGATTATAGCACTGTTTTGTTGACATAAGGCAACGGTTTGTGGAGTGTGCCAAATTATGTTTTAATATGCATCTCTACCACGTAGCATGGTGATAGAGATCAGTTTAGTTAGTGGTTAAGACAGTAAACCCTCTGTGCTTAATTCCTGGCTCTATCACTTATTAGTTGTGTAAATTTGAGAAAGCCACTTAGGCTCTGTGAAATAAGAATAATCCTATGACCTACATCATCGGGTTATGCTGAGAATTACACACTAGCTCATGTAAGGTTCCTAGTAGAGTGCCAAAGGCCCCAAACATTAGCTGTTATTATTATGGTGCTCAGTGAACAAATAGGCTGAGTGAATAAAAAGCGAAGCTCTCTGCTCCAGGTCTTCATGAACTTGCTCCTTAACAATGGATAAATCACCTTGCCTCTCTAGGTTTTAGTTTCTTCATCAGAAATCTTAGAAGACTCAGCAAAATTATCTCCAGGCAGAAGACATTGGTAGTTTTGTTGTTTATCTCTCCAAAAACTTTTCATGTAGGTGAGTAATTTGACAAATGAGAAAAATAAAGCCCAGAGAGGTAAGGTGACTTGCCTAAAATCTTGTAGGAAAGTGGAAGGACCAAATCTAAAATTTTAGCACTAACAACCCAAGGCTAATATCTTGTTCCAATGATATTATATTAGGCTTTATCTTGAGCAGAAGGAATCTTACTTCATCTTTATCCCATCATGTTGTATGTAGGCAAGATAAGAATCTTCTTAAGATCATAGACTTTTAGAGCTACAGTGAACTTTAAATTTATTCTAATTCTACAGATGTAGCAATGAGGACTCAAAAAGTAAAGTTCACTCAAGGTTATATAGCATTGTTGTGGGCTGCCTCTCATGGGCAACAAGCCCTTGATGTGCCTTTCTTGGCTTGAGGCCTCGGTTTGCCTAGAATGTAAATTCTTCCTTATATGATATGTCCTTCATTAAGAGTCAGTTAAGTATAATCAACAAAGCAGATAAAATAATTTAAACTGGCGCTGTTTATAAATGGCATTTGCTGCTACTAAGCATGAATTTAATAGAGAACAAACTGGTGGTTGGTTACTGGAGGAAAGGTAGGTGGGGGGATGGGTGAAATAGGTGATGGGATTATAAGTACACTTGTGATGATGAGCACTGAGTAATGTATAGAATTGCTGAATCATTATACTGTATACCTGAAACTAATATAATGGTGTAGGTTAATTATACTTGAATTAAAAATAAATTAATTAACTTAAAAAGTATATGGGCAATAACTGACTTCAAATAGAAAAATCAAAGACTGTAGAATATTTGGAAATTAAAAAAAAAGCATGAATTCAAAGACTCCCATTACATGGATAATGGGTAGAACTCAAGAACTCAATGATGTTTCCATTAAACATTATTCATTTTATTCAGTGACATGTTTGAGTACTTACTATGTGCTAGGGCCTATTCTAGATACTTGGGATACTGAAGTAAATAAAAAAAAGTCCCTTATTTATAATAATTGATTCAAATATATTTCATCATTCATTATTTACCTTCAGATTTGGACTACTCTTGATTATTTTTTAATTTTTTTGAGTATAGTTGACACACAATGTTACATTAGTTTCAGGTGTACAACAGAGCAATTCAATTTCTCTATAGTCATGCTATGCTCAGTACAAGTGTAGCTACCATCTATCACCATACAACACTATTACAATAACACCGACTATATTCCCTATGCTGTGCCTTTCATTCCTGTGACTTATTCATTTCATGACTGGAAGTCTGTATCTCCCACTCCCCTTCATCCATTTTGCCCATTCCCCTCCCCAACTACCATCAGTTTGTTCTCTATATTATAGGTATGATTCTGCTTTTTGTTTATTTGTTTTGTTTTTTAGATTCCACATATGAGTGAAATCATATGGTATTTATCTTTCTCAATCTGACTTGTTTCCCTTAGCAAAATACCCTCTAGATCCATCCATGTTATTGCAAATGTCATGATCCCATCCTCTTTTATGGCTGCATAATATTCCATTGCATATGTATATAAGCTACATCTCCCTTATCTATCACTGGGCACCTAAGTTGCTTCCATATCAGATTAATTTTTTTTATTTAAATTCAATTAGCCAAGGTAACAGGTTAATTTTAAATATGTTACCCAAATGGTTCAGCCAATGATTTTAAAAGCTTGGTATTTATGAAATCAAGTTGTATGTAGATCCTTAGTGGATAATGGGTTGGCTGATTATTCCATGGTACCAGGCTAAGATCATCATTGCAGTGCTATTTGCTTTGGGCATTTGTTTTTGTTCTGATCCAAGCCCACAGATGCTATCCATAGCCCTGGTCAGTTATAAAATGCTCATCCAAGAAAAGGTGCATCTGCCTCTTACAGAGACACACTTAGCACATTCCATCCCATGTAATCTTAACTATAGCAATGTTCTCTTTCAGCTTAACAGGCTCTGTATTGATGGTGTTTTTATCAATATCTTCTCTGAAATGTGAGTTGAAAGGATCTGTAGAGAATATTTCACAAAATCTGTGTTCCAGAAATGGAGAAAGAATTGTCCAATAGCACAATGTAAGTGAGATGAGTCAGACCTAAGAACAGGGTCTCCCAACTCCCTGTGATACCTTTGCTACAAATATAGTCCTCTAAGTGAACCTGAGAAATGGGCAGGAGATGAAGATGCCCTTATTTTATAGATGGAGACAAGAAGGCCTGAGAAGGGAAATGGCTTGTCCATGGCCACATGGCTGCAAAGCAACTGAGGTGGGTCCAGAACTCAATATTCATAACTCCAGTGATATGCGCCCCTACTGAAGATGACCAGGGGATTGTACACAAGCCCAGAAATTAGTGCCAAGGAGGCCTAATTTTAAAGTAGTGTGTTAGGTTGCAGGTATACAGGACTGGTTTCTGGATTTACCCATTCGGGTTTAAGTTTTGGCTCCTCCACCTGCTAGCCTCATGACCTCTTACCAGAGAGACTGTGACGGAGGCCTTGAAGCTACATAGAGAAACCGAGAAGCCTCACTGAACACAGCTTTCCAGTGCCCCTACCAAGTTTCCAGAAATGTGAGCAAAACCATCTTGGACCTTCCAGAATAAACCAGCTGCCAAGTGAATACCAGAAGAATTGTCCAGCCAAGCCCTGCTCATATTTCTGATGCACAAAATCATGTGATATAATAAAATGTGATTTAAGCCATCAGGCTTAGGGCTGGTTTGTCATGCACAAATAGATAACCAGAAGGCCCTTGTATTCTTAACACCTAGTGCAATATTTAACATATGGTAGACATTCAATAAATATTTTTTGAATATTGACTGGGTAAAGGCCATTGGGACAGCCTGGAGAGAGAATAATAACTAACATTCTGTACTGAATGCTTACCCTGTGCCAGGTGCTTATTAACTCTTCACAACAACTTTATGAGGGATATTTTCCTATTATCCTCATTTTGCAAATGTCAAAACTCAAGCACAAAATTTGAAATAATACCTAGGGAGGTCAGAGAACTAGGAATATAGAAAATAGTAATAGATTCCCAGTCATACTCTTATGCTATGCTGTCTTTAGATAGTAAATTTCAACAGCTAAAGAAGCATTTGGAAGTTCCTACAGTCAGGTGGGGAATGTATATGTCATACCATGGCCATACAAAAATAAAAAGAGCCAAACATGCTATAGATACACAGATTTTGAGCCTGGCTTCAGTCAAGGTAATTACACTCCTTCTTCCTAGATCCCCTTGACCTTGGCCCTTAAGTCAAATCATGTTGCCATTGGAATAAGGGCTTTGCAATTAGACCTGGCTTCAAATAATGATTGTGCCACATATTTCTTACTCAGTTTTCAACGTTATTTTGCCTGAGTCTCAGTTTGCAAAATTCAAATAGGGATAATGATACTGCTATCTAATTAGGTCATGGTGGTTGAATGGGATCTCTCTAAGAGGAGAGTGATCTGAGAAGCATGTACTAACTGTTTAGTAAATGGTAACTAAAAACTGAAAATCTGAAAATTAACAGAATGGAAACCCAAGGAGGCAAGTCTTCTTCCTCTGGAGCTTATTCTCTCTTCAGGCACTGTGAAAATTATTTCCCCTGGATAGACTAATCTTATACAACATTATATTGTATAAGTCCAAAAACATGTCAAAAGAAGGAAGGCCTCAAAGATCCACAGATGGGGGTTCCAGCTCTCACTTCACCAGTCATTAAATCAATAACTTCGGAGCATTTGTTCACTAAGGCTGTTTCTCGATATGTAAAGAAAATGCCGTTCAGGGCTGCATTAGGTGAGATGATGATAGTGCTCTTAATGCCCCTCAAAAACCAGCACCAGGCTCATGTCTCCCCTGAAACTTCACCAATGAGCAGTGATATCCTGCTGCTCTGAACCCTTCTTTTAGCCATGCCATTCCCTTACTGAATAGATCTTTGCTGTGCACCCACTCTGGGCCAGTGTTGGAAATATAGTAGTCCTTGCCTAAGGGGGATGAGAACTGAGAGTAAAGGATGGTCATCAGATGTTTGCTTACCAGTGTTAAGCACCTTATGCCCTCTTTCCATGTGTCTGCCTCCCCGCGCAGTTTAACAAACTCACTAGGGCAAATACCTCTTAAATCTTTCTACTTCTCGCCATTTCCAACAGACCTCCCTGGTCTGTCAATACAATCATACTCTCTTGTCTGGTTGATAAGAGCCTCCTAACTGTCTCACTGCATGCTCTTGGGTTACCCCCAAATTCACTCTCAGTGATGCAGTCAGAGTGATATTTTTACAAGGCAACTTAGATAGGATCGTTCCCCCTGTTTAAAGCCCTTACCAACCCAGTGATTCTTCTTTGCCTTTTGGAAATACAACAAAATCTGTAATGTGGTCCAAAAGGCCTCTGTGGGTCAGCTCTCACTATCCCCTTTAGCCTCGTTCTATATTACTCTACCTTTGCCATAGTTCTGTTGCTCATGCACTCTACATTCCCTCCTTCCATGGGGCTGCTCTGCCTAGAATAACACTTTGCATTCTCTAAGTCACTATCAGCAACTATGAAAGCCCAATTGTACTGACTTGATAATTTTGTTGCAGGCTGGTTCTTGGCAAAAATTGGTGGTCATTTGATCAATGTTTTTTAGAACCGAAAAATTTGAGAGCAAAACAGACCAGATCTGTCACCTTCCCCAGGCTTTTCATTGGATAATGGAGGAAACAAAATGGGAATTGAGAAGGCATATGCCAAAGGTTATAAATTGACAGAATGGTAGAAGAATAAGCATGCCAATGGAATTGATACTCTTCCTCTTCCTGGCAGGTTTAAAATAGACCCAGCATTTTCCCAGGTATGCATGCTGCTCTTGGCTGTGGTATAAATATCACAGGAAGGTGTTGGAGTCTGAGCCTTGGGCTGCAAGGCCTTGATTTGCAGCTCAGACACTGCCTGACAATTCCTTGTCACTACTTGTCATTGCTGAGCCCACTTAAAATGGATCCCACTCACACAGGAAGAAAAAAAATAAATGACCAATGAATGTATAAGGAGATGCTCAAGCTCATTACTAACCAGGGAAATGCAAACACAAGCAACAACAAGAGTGCATTTTTCACAGATCAGATTGGCAAATATTAAAAAGATGAATCATACCCAGGGTACAATCTTAAGGGTGTCGAGAAATGGTGCTTTCATAAACTGTTAATGGGAATGCACGTCAGGAAAACCTGTTGCAGAGCAATTTAGCAAACTCTACTATCTTAAACATGCAAACTTTGATGGAGCAATCCCACTTGTAAAGCTCTGTCCTGTTGGAACAGTGCAGAGACTTTCATAAGGCCACAAGGCAGATTGCATGTAATCGTGAACAATCAGAAACAACTCACAAGTCCATCAGTAGAGAAAAAAACTAGGGTACACTGACTTAATGGGTAGGATGTAATCAGTTTTTATGAGAAGATCTATAGGTACCAACAAGTTACAGAAAAAAAAAATAGCGTGATGTGTAAGATGAACTGTGTGAAAAGTGGAATTGGTAAGGGAGTATAAAAGTGAGTATTTCATGTTTTATTGCATGTATTCATGCTGTTTAAAACTTTTGTAGTTTCTATAGTTATTTAAACTTTAAAGCCAGGGGCGCCTGGGTGTCTCAGTTGGTTAAGCGTCTGCCTTCGGCTCAGGTCATGATCTCAGGGTCCTGGGATCAAGCCCCGTATCGGGCTCCCAACTCAGCGGGGAGCCTCCTTCTCCCTCTCCCTCTCCTACTCCTCCTGCTTGTGCTCTCTCTCTCTATCAAATAAATAAATAATCTTAAAAAAAATTTAAAAATAGACCTTAAAGCCATAAGGAGAACAAAGGGAAGAAAAATAAAGAGGATCCTGATCACTTTCCTAATTTTGATTATATCAGATTCCTGCCTTTCCCAGAAGCCAGAGGCTGCCCGCATTACTTGGTTCCAGGCTGCATGTCTCTGAATTCTGCTTACTTTTTTTTTTTTAATTTTTTTATTGTTATGTTAATCACCATACATTACATCATTAGTTTTAGATGTAGTGTTCCATGATTCATTGTTTGTGCATAACACCCAGTGCTCCATGCAGAACGTGCCCTCTTTAATACCCATCACCAGGCTAACCCATCCTCCCACCCCCCATGAATTCTGCTTACTTTGATGCATCTCTTTCCATCACGCTGACCCTTCTGCCTCCCTCGTAAAAGGACCCTTGTGATTACCTTGGGCCCACTTGAACAATCCAAGATAACCTCTCCATCTTAAGAGCCAGCTAAGGTTCCACAGTCTCAGGTCCCAGGGATCAGGACATGGATATCATTCTGTGTACCATCCCCCCTGATCTGTTAAAAGAGCCCCAGTGACTAGCAGTGCGACCCCCGATAAGCCACCCTCGTTTTCTCTCTCAGTGAATTCAAAACTGGGAACCTGTAATTAATGCTGTTTTCCCTACACCACCCCGTGGGAGAGGCCAGGATAATTTGCGGTATGTCACACTCGAAGGTCTTTGTGTTGTGTTAGAGAAAGAGTGTCAGAAACAATCACAGGTGATGGCATGAGTTATATTCCCTGGTGATGTTATCAATTTTGATTCTGCTCCATTTCTAAGGAGACCTGGATTTAGTTCTGCTGTCATCAGCTCATCCAGGAAGGGACTACTGCGTTAGCCTCTTGCCCAGGCTTTGTCCACACAGTCAGCACTCTTGGATGCTCATCACCTTGGTTTTTGCCCCCTTATATTACATGGGATAAAGTTACACGTGGGGTATTTTAGAAGGAATTCGATCAGCAGTTGTATAGTAACATAAGACATCTCTCTGCCCCCCGCCCAAGAAAGTTCCCTCCATACACAAAATCAATGATGCTGAGTGCCCTCTCCAATTACCAATGCAGTTTCAAATGTCCCAGAAAAGACTGTGAAGAGGATCTTGGAACACCATGACATAAATATAGAGTAATGAGGAAGGGGGAGCTTGGCAAATCTATTGCTACAAATGTTGATGGAATGATGCTGATGGGCAGTATTTTTGCTGCATCCAACACCAACTTGTGATACTATGCCCTGAACACACCAAATAATAACCCCAGCTATGTACATGGTAATTTGTTTTAATATACAGAAGCACATTTATTATTTATATGATCTTTGTGCCAACCCTAAATGCTGGTTGGGACTCCAACCTCCATCATACAGATCAGGGAGATGAGGCTCTGAGTCACTGCTCAAGGTTTCACTCTCCCTAAGAGGTGAATTATGACTTGAACTTGTGACTCCTGCACCTCTATATCCTTGTCTGAGAAGCAGGGATTTTAAAAAACAGGATTTTTTTTTTTTTGAGAAGTAAATGTTAATACTTGTAAAGTACTTAGAATACTTCTTGGCACATAAGAAGGGCTCAATGAATGCCAAATTATCTAAATACAAAATTAGAGTTCTTTTCTACCTATCATCTCGTAACTGGAAATTTCTTAAATAATACAATCAGAATCAGGAAGGAGGTAGTAGTTGAGTTGTATGGGGAAGGGGTTAATAACCACACATGTACAATCTTTATCCCATTTTAACACTGTGGTCTTCCACATACTCAGAACTCCCGATTAAAATTAGATAGCCTTTGTTTGTTTGTTTTTAATTTTTCTTTTGGTGTAGTACTCATTTCAGTTTCTAATGATTATTTGTAATAATTTAATCAGTAGCTGTGCCCTCCATTTGATTCAGCTCAATGAGAGCAAAGTCTCATTCTCTTTTACTCAATATGTATTTCCCTAGAACCTAAATGTTACCTGGTAGATGCTCAAATATTTGAATGAATGGACCAGAAATTGAATCTAATTAGGTTGCCATGTGCCCTGTTCCCAGATGCTGCATTTTCATTTCCTGATAAAATTGTGGGATAGCAATTGGCCTCAAATGTTGGGAAAATAGTCCAATTCATAACTTTCTAACGTGTAACCTGAGTCATTGGGTTGATTGCCAGTTCCTACCTGAGGTCATAAAATGCTTTTCCAGCCATTTACCCCTTTTCTTGGAGCCTCATTAGAACTTTTGGAATTAGCTACGGCAGGTTTTGGTTTTTGTTTTTTGTTTTTTTTTTTAAAGATTTATTTATTCACTTGAGAGAGCGAGAAAGTACATGAGAGGGGGGAGGGTTAGAGGGAGAAGCAGGCTCCTCGCTGAGCAGGGAGCCCGATGCGGGACTCGATCCCGGGACTCCAGCATCATGACCTGAGCCGAAGGCAGTTGCTTAACTAACTGAGCCACCCAGGCGCCCGTGGTTTTTTTTTTTTTTTTTTAAGATTTATTTATTTTGAGAGAGAGAAAGACAGCAAGAGTGAGAGGGAGAGGGCGCCTGGGTGGCTCAGTTGGTTAGGCGACTGCCTTCGGCTCAGGTCATGATCCTGGAGTCCCGGGATCGAGTCCCGCATCGGGCTCCCTGCTGGGCAGGGAGTCTGCTTCGTCCTCTGACCCTATCCCCTCTCATGTGTTCTCTCTCTCTCATTCTCTCTCTCTCAAATAAATAAATAAAATCCTTAAAAAAAAAAAAAAAAAAAAAGAGTGAGAGGGAGAGAGAATCTCAAGCAGACTCCACACTGAGAGTGAAGCCCAATGTGGGGCTCGATCTCACGACCCTGAGATCACAACCTGAGCCAAAACCAAGAGGTGGATGCTTAACCAACTGCGCCACCCAGGCACTCCACTATGGCAGTTTTGTTCCCTTTTCTAGAGGTGATATGACAAAAGTGCCCGAAAAAAAAAGGTCTTTCCTAAGGTCCTAAAACTAGTCCACTCCACAAATAAAACTAGACAATAGGTCATTTTCATCTCTCATAATAATAATAATACATTTATTTTTATGACTTCAATATTCCAATGAGTTAGGTGGTATTATCACCATTTTATAAACAAAGAAAACAGAACAGTTGGTTCAAAAGTCAGGGATTTAAACCACCATACTGTATTGTCTTCCTTTCCAGTGTGATTTTATTTCTACCACAGGGTGCTGACTCCCCTGTGTCCCTCCTTGACAGTTAATGAGTTTATTGTCTTACTCCCTATTGCATGGAGTCCTATGTGTTCTCACTATTCCTATTTTTACTTTTTCTGACCTCAGGGAATAAGGTTTAGCAAAGTTGGGACACCCTACCTTCCCCAGCTGACAGAAAAAAGGGAAGATGCCTTCCAATTACCATCACCTTAACTGGGGAAAGCCATGCTCTTTGAAAGGGGTTCATAATGAGTTTTCACAGGACAGAGGAAATTATCCAAAGCATAACATGTTTTGACAGTGAAACCTGCTTACGGAAACTTTGCCCTCAGCAGTTGTCAGTACAGAGCATTTAATAATCCCCACGGTACATATGTTCAGTGGAGGGCTTTTAGCATTTGCTCCTGGGAGAGTACGACACTGTTTCCATTTTCAAACCTGCTTAGGACTTGGGTTGAGAGGCATGGCAGGATATCAGAGCATCAAAGAAAGTTAGAGCCAAAAGGAACACAGAGCAGATCCAGTAGAAGACAACTCCCATGTCACAGCTGTATCCCTTAACACAATATCCAACACACAGATGGTACTCAGTAAATATTTGAAATCTATTGAACGAAAAAATGAGGCCTATTTTGCAGATGGAGAGATAAAGGCGTGGACAAGGAAGGTAACTTGCCTAAAAGTCACTTGGAAAATCAGACGTAAAAATCAGATTTGATGAATTTTTTTTATGACTCCTTTTTTTAGTCTATTAATTTCTTTAGGGGTTGTATACTTGATTAAATACTGAGTACACAAAGGGTAAGTTGTGGTTCCTGACTTTTATATCCCACAAGGGAAATGAGATAGGACAGGAAGTGTCAAGATAGAGAGTAATCAATGATCATCCTAAAGAGTCCTCATGCATGCAGACTTACTGTGTAAGATTTGTTGAAATCCTTTATGATATTAAAAAAGTATCAACACCTATATGCTTATCAACAGGTGAATAGAAGGTGCTCTATAATATCCATGTCAGGGACTATTATACAACCATTAAAATTTATGACATGATCTATAGCAGCTGACATAGAAAGATCACTGCAAATAATATAGAATCGGGGAAAACAAGTAAATCACAAAAACAATGCATAAAGTATGCCCCCCTTTATATACATCTGTTAATAAATCAGAGGTTGTAAACCTGTGGGCTGCATCTTGTTTACAAGTATCTCATTTGGTCTACACAGCATTTCTAAAAATTTAGAATTCATTGCCTGCATCTTAAAGTCAAAGTTTTTCACCTCAAAAAATCTGAATTTGGAGCCAGTCCTAAATTGAAACATCTGACAATGCTGGAGGTCCCCAATGCCACGCAGCCGCAATAGCTGGAACAGGCTTGTGGCTGCCCCCTATAGAGAGGGCAGGCACTCTGGAATACAGCCTGCTTATCGGATTCATCTACCTGCCTGGCCCTTTCGGGCATTTTGGCTGTGTATCTTCCTCACTTCCTAAAGAAGAGGCAAAGAGAAAACCCAGAGGTTTGCACATTGAAGGAAAGATAAGTTGTAAGTGTGGTATGGGGGGATTGGGATGCTGATGAGCAGGCTTTCATGATTCATTCTAAAAACATCCACATTGCTTATTTCACATTGAGGGCAATATTGCTTATATAAGGTAAGGAGACAAATTTTTAAATACTGGGGAGGAAAAATACAACCTTTAGACAATATTTGGTCCACATCTGGAAAGATGGCTATGACTTGAATATTTTAGTATGGAGGTGGGGCATCTCAGGCAGAGGAGATGCTGCTTGTAAAGTCTCTCGCTCATGTTATTTTCTTTTCACTGTGAAACCTTGCTCAACAACCCAGTCACCAGGCTCACAGGCCCTTGGGAGCACAAATTAAATGCTCTGCCCAGAGAATGTGCAGAGAGTATGGCTGTGTCTGCCAGCCCCAGTGTAATCTTTTCTTCTCCCCAGAGCAAGTGCCCATAGACCTCTCTCCTCTTAGGCTGCCAGGGGCCACTTATTAGCCAATGGAGAACTTCAGTCTCAGTTTTAGGAACTTAGAGATTATACAGAGTGGAGAAAAACCTCTGAAAAGCAACCTAGGTCAGGAGTTGTTGGGCAGAGAAAGAGAAAAATAGAAATGTGACTTGCCTTATGGTTTTGACCTTGACTGAAGTTGCTGTAGGCCTCAGTTTCCTTATCTGTAAAATGAGAGATGAATTAGATGCTATTTAACAGCTTTAAAGCTCTAAAATTGGGCTTCAGCTTCTGGATGGACCCAACTAAGAAATTAGAAATGCAGTTCAAATGGCTCAATGTTGCCTGACTTTCATGAATTTTATTAGAATTCTTATTTGAGGAGGTGAACACAGCTCTCAGGACCTCTTTCCAAAGATTGTCTGCAGCTGTTATCACAGAAATTATTGCAATTGAGATGCACTCTCCTGGTCTGTTTGAATTTTGTCGCCTGGTAAAGTAATAAGAACCTGCATTTGTGCAGCAATTTTTACATTTCTAAAGTGCTATCCATCTCTGTCCTAAATTTCATACTTACATTAATACTATAATGGAGGCAAGGAAGGATTTCTTAAAACCACATTTGAACAATGGGGAAACTTGGACTTGAGTTTGGTCTGAGAAAAGCAGCAACAACGTGCCCAAAAAGGATGCTTTAAGGCTGGGCCTATCTCTCAATGTGACTGTGAGTGGCTGGCTGTGTGACTTTGGGCATGTTCCTTCAGCTCCCACTCCCCAATATCCTTACCTACTTACTGGGGAAAATACCCACCCCCAGGCTTAAATGAGGCCAGGTACGTGTTTGGCCATAAGAACCAGACTTGCCTGCCAGGACTTACCTTCCATACAGGACTAAGTGAGGATCTGGAGAGGAGGACGAAAGAGAAACTGTCACAGAGAGCTGTGACAGTGCCACACCTGGACAGAATTCTACAAGAAGTCTAGGGCCGGTGTGATGCAGAAGGGGAGGATTTTGAGTCTGGCTCTGCACAAGCTGATCTTAAGTGCATTTGAAACATTCACAAAGAGATATCTAAAGGGCAGAATCCTGGCTGTGCATGCTAGATGTGCTTGTCTCTTTGCTTGCTTGTTTTTAACACTTGATCTAATAAGTATAAAAATGTTGTCTCATTGAAATTAGTACTGTCTTGGGAGGTTGCCCTGAGCGACTCTTGCAGATGGAGAGTCACCCAAGATACTACTTTTGGGTCCAGCATTTCCCAAAGTAGTCAAAGAATACTACTTATCAAGATGTTAACAGAAAAAAAAAAAAAAATCCACAATAAAATAACTTAAGGAAATACAACCCCTATGCCTTTCATCTCTTCTTCCCCCACAAGATTTGACAGAAACTCACTAAAAGCTTTCTGAAGTATGGTCCCAAGGCCAAGTTGTTTAATTTTAAGCCCAAAGTCTATCTATTCTACTGGTCCAAAGAATCTCTTTCATTTTCCCCATGTCATTCTAACTGATAGCTGATAAATTCGGTTTCAGGGAATAGATTTGAAAGTGTTTTATTATCCAAGTCAGAAATGGAGACCCCAGGAAGGTCCACGCTTCGCCCACAGTTCCTCAGTTAGTAGCGTGTCAGCGTGGAACCCTGTTTTCCTCACTGTCACTACTGCTTTCTACCTGCCTTCCCCTACACTGCGCTGTACCCTCTGTGGAAGGAAGCAGATGAATGACAGCCAAGCTCAACATCCATTCTTCACCAGGCATTGAAAAGCACCTTCTGAAATTGCCGTCACCCTGTTGCCCGCTTGAGTCATCCAGAAAACAATCCAATTCATGTTTTAATAATCTAAGTTTACACTTCTGTCACACCTATTATCTAAGGTTATCAAATCATTCTACCAACCTTAATGAATTCTTACAATGCTCCTGCAAAACAGACTAAGAGAACATATTCCCGGTGTGACTCTCCAATGCCATGCTAATGAGGACATTGATCCCCTCGTGCCACTCCAGCCTTCACATCGCTCCTTGTGTGAGATAGGATCTTGCTTGGCTCTGCAGTTGTTCTATCTACCCACACATCCAAAATGCGCTATCCATCCCAACCAAAAAGCCCTTTCATTTTTATAAACCCCTTCAATTTTTACCATCTAAAAAGCTCCTACATGTCCACCACCAATTCTTTTCTGCCACAACCCCAGAAGTAAGCAGAGGAGCCTGGTCACCCGCAGCTTACAGAGGAGGGAAGTGGCATTTAGCAAAAATAAAATGGCCTTCCCAAAGACTCAGCAGGCATCAGAATTCATATTCAGATTCAGGCATTCCTTCCTTTAGCGGGTATCTGAATGCCCTCTACTAGGAAGCCCTAGACTGGGTGCTGGACCGTGTAGCAGTGAACGAATACATAAATGGTCTCTGCTCTCATGGATTTAGAACTCAGTGAACTGGAGAGAAAACAGAAAATAAAACAAATTACAACTTTCTGAACTACCCTGAAGGAAACAAGGGGGAAACCCTTCTCCCCCATACGTTTGCATGTCTTGCTCCCTGACTTCATTTCCAGGGTCCGCTGGAATCGCTACTGAGCCAGGAAGATGAAGCTAAGAGAGCTCTGGGAAGGACTGATGGGGATTTCTTTGGGACTAACAGACATCCAGAATGAGAGGATGGAGGCCTAAGGGCATTATCAATTATAAGGCCTTGACATTCTCCCTAGACTAATCTCTCCAGATCCTAGTTCATGTCACAAGAGAGCAAATGATTTGAGACAGAGACAGACAGACAGATAGACCAACTGACCAACTAAAACCTCTGCCTGTGGCTCTTTCTCCAAGAAGGAAAGATTATTTTCACATGTCAGTACAAAGAGTCGAAGCATCACAGCAAGCCGTGGGAACACAGCATTTCTAGGGGGCTCTAAAGAAAAATCAATTGTGTCGTCCTCCCAACATGTAACCCTTCCAGCTTCAGTCCCTGGAAATTCACTGAGCTGCAACCTCAGTCCCAACACCACTTTCATTAGTCACGTCACCATAGCAACTTTGAGGGGCTGGATCCTCAGCCACATGGCAAACTAATTGAACTGTACAACTTATTTTGCAGCTGGGGAATATAAAAGTGAATCTTACATTTAATCATCCTCACAGCATTGACATTCAAATCAAAAGTCTTTGTTAGGGCTCCTGGAAAATGGAGTGTCATTTTGCCAGCAAAATGTTTCACTCAGAGGCACATCCTTCCCGCTTTGAAGTGCTAAATGAATGGTAAAGGGAAAAAAAAAAAAAAAAAGCTTTTTGGTTTAGGGATGGATTGGGTGGGAGGGGGTAAGGAAGGAACAAAATTTGGATGAATAACCTAAAAATGAAAATGCTTCTAAATCAAATTCAAGTTCAATGTAAATGCTGTTGAAAATCTTTGTCCTGTGATTTTTATTTTTATTTTTTTTCTTTTAAAGAGACAGCAACATTTATGGAAAGACCTTTAGGATCACAGACTACTCTGTACTCCCCGGTGGTTCTGAGAGCTTCAGGCAAGTCACTTAACTCCCTAAATTTCCTTGCATAAACTGGAACTAATGAATACCCACCTGAGAGTCCTGTTCTGAGGGTGAATGGAATATATGTAAGCATATATAAAGCATACAGAGTCATATCTGACAGACAGTAGACATTCTATTATTTTTCCTTACAAAGTTTGGACCTTGATATCTAGCCCTTTGCCAACACTTAACACAGCAGAGAATGTGTTGGGTACCCTGTGCACCTTGTCTTATTTAAACACAAAACTACCTCTGGGACATAGGTATTGTTACCCCCATTTTACAAATACAGAAACTGAGTCTTAGAGAGGTTAATGATGATTGACATTTGCAACAACGTGGATGGAACTGGAGGGTATTATGCTGAATGAAATAAATCAATCAGAGAAAGTCATGTATCATATGACCTCACTGATATGAGGAATTCTTAATCTCAGGAAACAAACTGAGGGTTGCTGGAGTGGTGGGGGTGGGAGGGATGGGGTGGTTGGGTGATAGACATTGGGGAGGGTATGTGCTATGGTGAGTGCTGTGAATTGTACAAGACTGTTGAATCACAGACCTGTACCTCTGGCACAAATAATACATTATATGTTAAAAAAAAAAAAAGAAGATAGTAGGAAGGGACAAATGAAGTGGGGGGGGATTGGAAGGGGAGACGAACCATGAGAGACTATGGACTACAGGAAACAAACTGAGGGTTTCAGAGGGGAGGGGGGTGGGGGGATGGGTTAGCCCGGTGATGGGTATTAGAGAGGGCACGTTCTGCATGGAGCACTGGGTGTTAAACGAAAACAATGAATCGTGGAACACTACATCAAAAACTAATGATGTAATGTATGGTGACTAACATAACATAATAAAATAAAAAGAAATATATAAAAAAATAAAAAATAATAATGATTGAAAATTATCCAAAATTTGGAAATGAGGGAAAAGGATGACCTTGTGTGCTTTCAATACTGCAGCACACTGGATAAACTGAGGTTTATCTGATTCTTAACATAAGTGTTCCTTTGTTCGACTGACCATTAATTAGGCCCAGAGTCTTTCAAGTTAGATGTCAATTTGTGGCAGATGTAGAGTTAACAAATGCCTTTTGGCTGGTAAAGAGCATATATTTGTCTAGTAGGAAAAATAACCCCAGAAGTAAGGTTTTACTGTCCTGCCTGGGCATCTACTACCTTTGCATATAACTCATCTATCCTACTTCAGTGTTTTTATATTTCAGTGACTGTATACCAATTCTCAGATCTTCATTGACTGAGCTTTAGTCATGCTGCTGATTCCTTGGTTAATAAGATAATAAATCTCTGATATGTGTTCAATGTACATTTTTTTTATTTTTGAAAATTACATTTTGAGAGTAATTTAAACAAGGACCATGAAACTGGGAAGGAGCACGGTCTGGTTGGTCTGACTCTAGGGTCTATAGACTTAGCTCCATCTGTCTCACAGAAACCAGGACTACAACTGAAAGGTCAGGCCCTGCCCTCAGGGAACACTAAGAAAAACCCTATCTGTGACATGGTTTCATGCAGTATGTAATAAGGTGGTGATATGAGTGAAGTGTTCTGTAAGTTCAGGGGAGGGATACTTCTGCTTCTTATTTGCAAGGGTAAGAGCCAGAGAGGAAGACCTCACAATAGAAGAAGAATTTAAGTTAGCATCGGACGGTGAACAGATTTCCTCCTGATTTTCATCATAGATGGAAGAACAATTCCCAAAAGTCCTTGAGTATTAAGAAAAACAAATAGTAATGATAACAGTGGTGGTAACTGTGGCTAATAGTTTTATCATTCTCACCTAACCAAGGCAAACAAGAACCCAAGAGGTAGGGTCATCTATGGTATCTCCATTTTCAGTTGAGGAAACAGAGGCACAAAAGCGTAGGTGGCTGGTGCAAGGACACTGGACTGGTGAACACAGAGCAGGGTTTTGAGCCGTGGGTTCTGGCTCCAGAGGGTATGCCTTCCTGCTCCTCTATTGCTTCTGTTTCAGTATGTTCACTAAGCCCCTAGCTCTCACCCCGGGGGCATGCAGCTGCTGCTGCTTCTTCTTTTTTTTTTTTTAATTTTATTTTATTATGTTATGTTAATCACCATACAATACATCATTAGTTTTTGATGTGGTGATCCACGATCCATTGTTTTCGTATAACACCCAGTGCTCCATGCAGTACGTGACCTCCTTAATACCCATCACCAGGCTAACCCATCCCCCTACCCCCCTCCCCTCTAGAACCCTCAGTTTGTTTCTCAGAGTCCATAGTCTCTCATGGTTCATCTCTCCTTCTGATTTCCCCCCTTCATTTTTCCCTTCCTTCTCCTAATGTCCTCCATGCTATTCCTTATTTCCTTATGTTCCACAAAGAAGTGAAACCATATGATAATTGACTCTCTCTGCTTGACTTATTTCACTTAGCATAATCTCCTCCAGTCCCATCCATGTTGATGCAAAAGTTGGGTATTCATCCTTTCTGATGGCTGAGTAATATTCCATTGTATATATGGACCACATCTTCTTTATCCATTCATCTGTTGAAGGGCATCTCGGCTCTTTCCACAGTTTGGCTATTGTGGACATTACTGCTATGAACATTGGGGTGCATATGGCCCTTTTCATGACATCTGTGTCTTTGGGGTAAATACCCAGTAGTGCAATTGCTGGGTCATAGGGTAGCTCTATTTTTAAATTTTTGAGGCACCTCCACACTGTTTTCCAAAGTGGCTGTACCAACTTGCATTCCCACCAACAGTGTAAGAGGGTTCCCCTTTCTCAACAACCTCTCCAACATTTGTTGTTTCTTGCCTTGTCAATTTTTGCCATTCTGACTGGTGTAAGGTGGTATCTCAATGTGGTTTTGATTTGAATTTCCCTGATGGCTAATGATGATGAACATTTTTTCATGTGTCTGTTAGCCATTTGTATGTCTTCTTCAGAGAAGTGTCTGTTCATGACTTCTGCCCATTTTTTGACTTGATTATTTGTTTTTTGGGTGTTGAGTTTGAGAAGTTCTTTATAGATCTTGGATACCAGTCCTTTATCTGTAGTGTCATTTGCAAATATCTTCTCCCATTCTGTGGGTTGCCTCTTCGTTTTGGTATGCAGCTTCTAACTGAACCCCTAGCTGCTGGCAGGCTTGGAATTCTTAATTTTTTTTTAAAGATTTTATTTATTTCAGAGAAAGAGAAAGAGAGTTGGGTGAGGAGAAGAGGGAGAGGGACAAACAGACTGTGTGCATGCTGAGTGCAGAGCCCTATGCAGGCCTCAATTCCATGACCCAGGAGATCATGACCTGAGCCGAAATCAAGGGTCAGACGCTTAACCAACTGAGCCATCCAGGCGCCCCACAGGCTTGGAATTCTTATTTCTGCCTGACCTATGAGGAGCCCATGGAAGCTTGAAACACAGTGTAAGTGACTTGTCAACTGGGAAGAGGGGAAAAAGGGAAACTCAGACAAAAAGTCCTGCCTTTTAAGACACTACACTGTTCCTTTTGTGGCTAGGCTGTTGCTGACTTAACTTCCAATCCCTGTTAGTGATCCATCTGCACCTGATCCTTGTGCTGGCTGGAGAGAAGGCTAAATGACCTTCTTCAGGCTGTCCCTCACAGAGAGAGATGGTGCAACATGCGGCTGTGTGACACCAATGCAAGATGACAAAGGGTAACTGAAAGAAAAGAAGGATGTTGAGAAAAACTATATGACTTATCCTCACTTTAGACAGTCAATAATTCACTGTTTAGGCTCTATGGGGATGATTTCGCTTCTACTTTATCCATTTGTTGCCCTCACCCCATCATTCCTTCAGCCCTCTCTGTATCTCTACTGTTCTGTCTTTGCAGAAGATGAAAACAGGGCCGAGTCATCAATCTTGCACCAAAATGGGACAATGGAATGTGCCTTGGGTTAGAAAACAAGAAACTTGAGGACTAATCATAGCTCTGCCTCCTATTTGGGTAAGTCCCTGGCCCCTATGCCTCAGTTTCCTCATTTGTACACTGAGTGGGTCGGAATAGTATTCTAGGATTAGAGGCAGTATCTTTGGGCAGTGAGTGATGGAAGAAAGTTTCACTGGTGAGGCAACTCAGTGATAAGGAACACCATCCACCCTCTCACATACACACAGCCTGGGAGAAGGCAACCACATGGTGTGGAAGGAGCCATCCAACCTCTCCTAACATGGGACAGAGGTGGTAGCTTGGTATGAAGAGAAAGTGCATATAAAAACAGATGGGAAGGCCCACATGAGAAGCTCCTGAGCAGACAGGGTCCATGCTGATGTGTTATCTTCAGGTGGTTCCAGTGAAAAGGCATGGGGAATGAGTAGTTACCTCATGATGTACCCATTCTTGCCTGATTTCCCATACTTTATCCTCAAAGAGGGGGACTGGGACAAAAGGGCCCAATTCAAGTTGTAAAAGCTCTCTGAGCCTTCCCTAATCTCCCCTGCCCTCACAGTCCTCTTCATCCTTGCCATCCAGACACAGGGATGCTCCATGTGAAAATGAGAAATGAGAATGAGAATGAGAAAATAGGAGTCTGGGGGCACCTGGGTGGCTCAGTCAGTTAAGTGATCAACTCTTGATTTTAGCTCAGGTCATGATCTCAGGGTTGTGAGATGGAGCCCTGTGTCAGGCTCCATGCTCAGCGTGGAGTCTGCTTAAGATTCTCTCCCCCTCTCCCTCTGCCCCTTCCCCCATGCTTGGTTGCTTTCTCCCTCCCTCTCTCTCTCTCTCAAATAAATAAATAAATCTTTAAAAAAAAAAAAAGAAAAAAAGAAATGAAGGGAGGGAGGGAGGAAAACAGGAGTCTGGTCTAGGTCTTGCCAGTAACAAGTTGGGTGGTAGAGCAAAACCTGTTCTTTATCTGGACTTGAGCTTGCTTCTCTGTAAATTGAGAGGTGAGCTAAACAATGGCTCACACCATGGAACATCTGTGTTGCAGATAGCATGCTGGCCCTGTGACACAAGTCTCCATGAGATCCTTTTCCCCACTTGAAAGATGAGGAAGTTGACACCCCAGTTAAGTGACTCGCACACAGTCAAACATCTTGGAAATGGTATTCTGGCCACTAGCCTGAACTTCCTCCCAAGGTGAGGACCCTGGCACAGGTGTCCTGTATATCCCAGCACCCACCCTACTCCCAACCCGAGGCACACATCGTCTAGCCATCTCAGCACTCTCATTCCGACTGACTGCAAGGAAACTGCAGCTTATCAACCTCTCACCTTACTCTTGCTACTGTCCATTCCCACCACAAAAGCTAAAGTGATCTTTGTAGAGTAAGTCAGACAAGGCCACTCCCCAGATTAAGCTCTCGAATGGCTTTCCAACACACTCATTTATAAATGTAAGTTCTTTCTATGATCTTCAAGGCCCTGCAAGGTCTGGCTCCAGGCCATCCTTCCAACTTCATTTCCTGCTTCTCTATCTTTTGTTCATTCTACCTCAGCCACTCTGCCATTTCTGCTTTGCCAGAACACCAAACCTGGCTTGTACCAGCCTCGGGGTTTTTCCACCTGCTATTTTTTCTTCCTGGAAAGTTTTCCTCCCAGACATTTACCTGATGCCTTGTTTCTTCATTCAGACCCTGTTCAAATGATCTTTCCTCAAGGAGGCTGTTGCTGATCACCTATCTAAAGTGACACCTTTCTTCCTTCTTACTGGTCTATTTTTATTCTATTTTTCTTTATTAACATTCATTACTGGCTTAAAACAAGGTATATATTTATTTACCCATTTGTCTCCCTTCTCTATAATTTGGCTCCATTAGGTCAAAGAAGTTTTTGTTCACTGCTATACCTCAGTCCCTCTAATAGTGCCGTTCACCTAAGAAGAATCCAATAAATGTGTCGAATTAATGAATATTAACCATTATACCTATCCTCATTGAATATAGTAATTTATCCTGGGCTTTCACTGATATAATTTGATTTACTCAATAATAAAGCTGATAGTAACAAGGAACCTAGGCGGCCATTCTGGGAAGGAAGACATATTGGGAATCCCATGCTCTGGACAAATGGTAGCAGTGCTCTGCATCTTGCATCTTGCATCTTCAACATTGTAATGTCGATTTCTTTGTTTTTCTGCCTCTTGCCATAATAACTTGGGGACCGGTTCTAATGAAGAGCAATAGTTGGTTCCCTGCACGGCACAAGGGATAGATGCATTCCTATAACTGAAGTTGATCAGAACCTATTGGCTGTCAAAATCATGCTCTCTTACCATAGCACTTTGTAACAGGACCGCAGAAGGCATGTAGCACACTCGGACATTATCTGTGTCTGGAATAGACTTCCTGAGTACAGGGACGTAATCTTGTTCACATCTCCACTGTTCTTAACACTAAGCCTGGCAGAAAGTAGGTACCAAGTCAATATTTATTTAATGAATGAATAAAAAGCTAAAGGAGTTGAATAACCAAGCTCCAACTGTTCTTCTCTTTCTACTCAGATGGGTGTTGTGTTTTCCTAACGTGATACTTCCTCACCTCCATACTGGCACTAGTCATTCAAAACCTTAGGGGATGTCACCAAGATGGTGACAAGGTCATTCCTGACTTAGCTCTCCCTCACAGAAAGAACAACTAAAAACTATCCATGGACAAGACACCACTGAGAAAATCCTAGAACATGGGGGTGAGGCTGAAGAACCACTCCCCCTGGCACCACACAGACCAAGACAGGCCACATTAGAAGGACAAGAGGAGCAGCTACTGGCTGGCTGGCTGGCTCCTCTCCCAGGCCTGTGCAGCACCATACGGAGAGGTCTCCCCTGAGTCTCTGATTCCTCCAGTGGGAAAAGAGAGCCCTGGACATCCAGCTCCCCCAGTATTAGGGATTGCTTCTTGGGAGCCCCCACTCCAGTCCTGTCTCACGAAGGTTGCAGGATGGAGGGGTGGAGTCTTCAGGGCCTGGCCACTGGGAATCCGACTGTGATGAAGAAGGGGAGGGAACCTTGCAGCAGTCAGCACTCAGATGTTGGCAAACTGAGTTCCTACCTGCAGTACCCAAGTAGTTGTCCCAACCAGTGGTTTTGCTCATCTGCAGAGCCGAGATGGTGACACAGAATGACCAGGAAACTCAGCAAGGTGTAGTCTGCCTGATTTTTGTCCCTAAGCAAAGAGATTTGCTGGCCTTGGAGCCTGGTCTGCACCCACCCAGGCAGAAGAGCTGAGTTATAGCCCAGACTACTGCTTAGTGTAGTGGACCAGGAACACCTGGGAAGCTGAACAGCGATCAGATTTGAAGTTAACAAAGTCAGGGGGGAGAGAGAACTGGATGAAGGTAGTCAAAAGATACAAACTTCCATTTATAAGATAAATAAGTACTAGGGATATAATGTATAACATGATGACTATACTTAACACTCTGTATGGTAAATGTGAACATTATTAAGGGTAAATGCTAAGAGTTCTCATCACAAGGGAAAATCTTTTTTCTTTGTTTTTTTGTATCTACATGAGAAGATGGATGTTAACTAAATGTATCGTGGTAATCATTTCATAATATATGTAAGTCAAATCATTATGCTTTATGGTATAAACTTATACAATGCTGTATGTCAATTGTATCTCAATAAAACAAATGAAAAAATAAATAATCAAACAGAAACAAAACCTTACCATGAGGGAAAGCAGAGAGGATTCCCCCCCTTCGCAGGCAGAGCAATGGAAGCTCATAACAGTCTCATAATTTTCCTAAATTGCCAAGGCAAAGCACATCAGAGTAGCACCTGGCTTGCAAGGCTGCTGGCTGCTCAGCCCAACCAGACGAAGCCTTCTGGGTCTTGAGTCCAGCCCCATGGATAGGGTATGATTCCGGGCTGGACAAGCAGGCAGAAATGTGTGAGCATGAACCTGGGAGCACTCACTACCACACAGGACTCAGCCCGATTCCAGAGAAGCAGCAGGCCTATCCTGTACTTGCCCACTGGCCTCTCTTCTTTCTCCCTCCCTCTTCCTTATGCCACCAGGTTTTTCAGCCTCTAGGAACCTTCTGACACTAAGAAAAGTGATCTTACAACATTCTGCACACTGACAATACCAAATGCCTATTTGTTGCGCCCTAATGAGGTACCAAGATGGACAACATGGGGCTCAGACTCTGGAGTCAGACAGCCTAGGTTTAAATCTCAACTCTGCCATGTATCTGGGGACCTCTGTTTCCTCATTGGTAAAATGGGAATGCTGACAGACCCTGCCTCATAGGGTAGTAGTGAGGATTAGATAAAGCAGTGCATGTAAAGACACACAGAATGTGCCTGGCACATGCCCACACCTCTCATTTCATCCTCACAACAAGCCTAGAAGGTAGATTATAATTATCCCATTTTATAGATGAGGAAACTGAGCTTCAGAAACACAAAGCAGGTATTCAACAGGCTTCGCTCTACTGCATACTGGCTCTCTACATAGGCTGTTTCTCAAAGGGCACCAGCATCTTGAAGAGGTGTCTGAGCATGTTTCTGGAGTAGAGCATGCAGAAAACAAACCAGTTAAATTCTCAAGGAGAATTCACAGGTCAATGTTACATGGGTAGAGCAGACATTTTTAGGAGCAGGGAGGGAGTGTCCTTCCCAATTTACTGGGGGCTCAGTGTCCCCAGGACACTCGAGCATTTGGCAACACCTGTTTTCCCAGGGCCTTCATCCCCCTCCATCCACAGTTCTTTCCACTTAGATGACTAAAGGGCTTGCTCCATTGCTGAGAAGGGAAGGTGCCATGCAAACACCTCTCCAGCGAAGGCAATTTCCTGAGGTTGTTAGCGTGCACTCCTCAGTACCCAACTCCCTGTTAGCCTGAAAAATGGAGCCTCCGATGATCCCCGAGGGAACTCTACCCGCACAGTCCTCAGCTCTTCACTACCTTACTGAAAGTTCTCTTTCCTGGAGGGAGATTGGTCACTCCCTTTGGAAACACTGAGCAGCCTTCCGTTCACCTGCCTCCTTGGTTGAGATAGTTAAGGAAGCACTTTTCTGGGGAAAGTGATGAGAAAGCCTACAGAGCATGCACCGGGAGCCTTATAAAGTCAATGAACTCAATTGTGTTCACTTTAAAGTGAAATAAACTTACCTTAACACACTGAAGCAGCCAATTCTGTCCTTCTTAGTGGGAAAGAGAACATGAGTGAAATTGCAGCCAGGGGACAAGGATGGTGGATTTGTGGCAGGGAATTTCTTTGTGGTTTGCACTTAAGAAAGCAGAGCTTTGAAGCTGCAGCTGGGGTGTAGGCAAAGTGCCAGGTGAGCATCCTCATCCCTCATACATCCCCAGCCATGGTCAGAGCCTCCTCAGCTGAATCACCCACTCGCTCCTCAGGGCCCTCCTCTGATCCATCCATAACTCCACCTCCCAACCCTATCTCCACACCCCCTCCCCTCACAGCATTCTAGCACCCTCTCTGAACCCTAAATCATTGTCATACTCCTGCCACTTCAAGTCCTTTCTCTGACCTCTCAATTACCACCACTCCCTGAATTCTTATTTTACACACTCTTTCTCTAAAAACCTTATTCCCTCCTCCAAACTGGAAAGGATCCTCTTCTCATCCTCCAGACTCAGGAAAGCAATTTTTTTTTTTAAAGATTTTATTTATTTTTCAGAGAGAGAGCACAGCAGGGGGAGCGGCAGACAGAGGGAGAAGCAGGTTTCCCGCTGAGCAGGGAGCCTGACACGGGACTTGATCCCAGGGCCCTGGGATCATGACCTGAGCCGAAGGCAGACGCTTAACTGACTGAGCCACCCAGGAGTCCCTGAGGAAAGCAATTTAGCTTTACTGTTCTTGCTGTGCTTGTTACTGTCTATCTTGCAGGGCAGGGGACTGCCCCAAGGTCATGAAGCGATTTGAGGCCAGGTGTCTTGACTTTCTGTGATCTTTGTAACGCATCAAACTTTCTCTCAAAGTCTGGAAGTTATGAAATCAGATTAGAAGCAAAAGGAGTAGAATTGAAGCCTTTGTTTCTTGGGGCGCCTGGGCGGCTCAGTCGTTACAAAAAAAAAAAAATAGAAGCCTTTGGTTCTTACACCAGTTGCCACAGAGGCAGACAAGAGGCGTGATCAAAGTCCCAAAAGCTTTGTTTCAGCAGCGACGCCTACTGGGAGTGACTCAGAATGGCTTATTTGTCCACCATGTCTACCTCTGACAAGAAAGGTACTCTTTCTTGGGCCCCTAGGAGCATCTATCAGATGTTCACATATCACTGGAAATATAATAAGATGGAGAAATTCTTATTCATTAAAATTCCTCCTAGGGATAGTAGAAGGGATTGGAAGGAATATTTTGATAAAGTGCTTGGGGTTAAGGGTTACATGCCCAAGGATCATGCGTGGCCCTTAAGAGATGTTTTCTAAACAGCCTCAAGGGACATAGCTGTTTGCCTTCTCATCATCCATTTTCCTTTTCTTCCTCCCCAAAGAATTCCTGATTTTTTCAAGTATGAACTTTTCCTCCATTTGACCTTGAAGAGGGACACCCCTTCTCTGCCTCTGGAAGGGCATCCTGATTAGTCTAAGCCAGAGGTCACCAAACTAAGGCTCATGGACCAAATATAACTGGCCACTGCTGATCACAAGCAAAGAATCGTTTTTACATTTTTAAATGTTTGGCAGGGGGAATCAAAGAGCAGCATTTCTTGACTTGTGAAAATTATATGAAATTCAAATTTCAGTATTATAAAAAAAAGAAAAGCAAAGAAAAGAAAAGAAAAGAAAAGAAAAAGGAAAGAAAAGGCCCAAAATGGAGTCACTTGTGCTAAGCCTCATGTCAGCAAACCAAGACTAATTGCAGTTTCAGCCCCTTCCAGGAATGTAATCTCAACTGCTCAGCCTGGAGTTTCCTGGTCAGCACTAGTGCGGTAATCCACTTGATAGACCTCTTTTGTCTCCTAAAGGAAGGCAACCTTGCCTGAAACAATCCACTCTTTTCCTTTAGAAGGACCCCCATAAAAGCCTTCCATTTTGTGTAGCTCCTCAGCACTCCTTTCTATTTACTAGATGGGATGCTGCCTGATTCATGAATTATTGAATAAAGCCAATTAGATCTTCAAATTTACTCAGCTGAATTGTTTTATAACAGTGTCCATAAAGGTTTTTTTAAGTTTGTTGATATATAATTCATATAACATACAATTCATCCATTTCAAGCGTATAATCCAATGGCTTTATTCACAGAGTTGTTCAACCATCACCACAATCAATTCTCTCCATGCAGTGTTCTCTCTCTGTAAGCAGCTTTTCAGAGAGCATGGGGCAGGCAGAGAGGGGCAAAGGGAGAAGATAATCTTGAGCAGACTCTGCACTGAGCACAGAGCCCCACTCAGGGCTTGATCTCATGACCCTGAGATCCTGACCTGAGCCAAGACCAGGAGTCGGACACTTAACTGACTGTACCACTCAGGTGCCCCTGTCCTTGGCTTTTCATCTAGCCTGCCCAAATTTGAGATTGCCCTTGAGCTTATCTATAAACAAATAAAATAGATAAAAGCTGAATTGCTCTGCTTAGAGTAGAAGTGTTATGTTGTAGGGTGGGGGCAGAGCCTCATCTATCTGCTTGAGGGTGTTCCATAGAGCATGTTTAATAAAGCAGATAATAGAAGATGTGAAGATATATTCTTCTTCCCTCCCTCCCTTCCTTTCTGTAATGGGCATACATTAAAGTAGTACTTTAAGAAATTTTGTTATTTTAAACCAAGTATGCTGTGATGATGGGATTTCAGGTAGTTCTTCCTTATGCTTTTCTGAATTACTGCCCTTTTTTATGTTCCTTTTTTTAAATTTGAGTGCAGTTGACACAAAATGTTACATTAGTTTCAGGTGTACAACATAGTGATTCCACAACTCTATACATTATGCTGTGCTCACCACAAGTATAGCTCCCATCTATCACCATAAACGCTATTACAATACCCTTGACTATATTCCCTAGGCTGTACCTTTCATACCTGTGACTTACTCATTCCATTACTGGAAGCCTGTATCTCCCATTCTCTTTCACCTATTTTGCCCATTTCCCTGCCCTTCTCCCCTCTGGCAACCACCAGTTTGTTCTCTGTATTTATGGGTCTGTTTCTACTTTTTTGTTTGTTTTTTGTTTTTGTTTTTAAGATTCCACATATAAGTCAAATCACATGGTATTTGTCTTTCTCTGCCTTACTTATTTCTCTTAACATAATACCCTCTAGGTCCATTCATGTTGTTGCAAATGGCAAGATCTCGTTCTTTTTTAAGGCAGGGTAATACTCCATTATATACATATACCACATCTTCTTTATCCATTTATCTATGGGTAGACACGAATTATTTCCATATCTTGGCTATTGTAAATAATACTGCAATGGTGCGCCTGGGTGGCTCAGTTGTTAAGCGTCTGCCTTCAGCTCAGGTCATGATCCCAGGGTCCTGGGATCGAGCCCCGCGTCGGGCTCCCTGCTCAGTGGGAAGCCTGCTTCCCCTTCTCCCACTCCCCCTGCTTGTGTTCCCTCTCTCGCTGTCTCTTTCTCTGTCAAATAAATAAATAAAAAATCTTAAAAAAAAAGATTTTAATAATACTGCAATAAAGATATCTTTTCAAATTAGTGTTTTCATTTTCTTTGGATAAATACCCAGTAGTTAAATTATTGGCTCATATACTATTTCTATCTTTAATTTTTTGAATAACCTCCATGCTGTTTTCCACAGTGGTTTTACCAGTTTGTATTCCTACCAAGAATGCACAAGGGTTCCTTTTTCTCCACATCCTTGCCAACACCTGTTATTTCTTATCTTTTTAACACTGGCCATTCTGACAAGTATAAGGTGATAACTCATTGTGGTTTTGATTTGTATTTCCTTGATGATTAATGATGCTGAGCAACTAAATTATTGCCCTTTTGTAATGAAAATGCACATTTTTGTAAAATAGAAATTCAGCTGATTTTGTATTTTAGAAAATTTAGTCTAATTAATATTTTTCCCCAAGTTGTCCTGAAGCCTCCATTGCTCACCAGTGTGATTGTTCACCATCAAAATGGGAAATCATCTCATAGTCAGTGAAATGGATAAAATCAAGATATTTCTATACAAAAAAAATGTTTTCAGTAATTGATAGAGGAGCAAGAACAAAGCAGTAGGATTTAAGGCCCTAGGGTTGAAGCTTTGATCTTGTCACCAGATTGTTATGTAGCATTAGCCAGTCAATTCCTTTTTATTTAACTTTCTACTCCCTCCTTGGAGACTTGATCCCTGGGCTCATTTCTTTTGAAAGCATTTCCTGAGGCCACCCAACACTTCCAGAATTCAATTAGATATATTCTTAAAGTGCTCTAGTATATTCCTCTCTTATAGCTCTTATCTGGCTGACTTTTATAAGTTCTTTTACTAAATTCCTCAGCTATATGATAGGTTCTTTGTAGGAAAGGACTGTCTCTCTACATTAGATTCCCTGAACTTGCTATATCCTGCCTACTTGATAGATGTTTTTTTTAAAGATTTATTTATTTATTTGAGAGAGAGCGAGCAAAAGAGAGAGAGAGGGTGTGTTCAAGCAGGGGGAAGGGGCAGGGGGAGAGAGAGAGAGAATCTCAAGCTGACTCCTTGCTGAGTGAGGAGTTCAACGTGGGGCTCAATCTTACAACCCCGAGATCATGACCTGAGCTGAAACTAAGAGTTGGACACTTAACCAACTGAGCCACCCAGGTACCCCAATTCATGTTTTTATTTATTTATTTATTTTTAAAGATTTTATTTATTTATTTGACAGAGAGATAGAGAGCACAAGTAGGCAGAGGGAGAGGGAGAAGCAGGCTCTCCACCGAGCAAGGAGCTGGATGTGGGGCTCGATCCCAGGACCCCAGGATCATGACCTGAGCCAAAGGCAGCCGCTTAACTGACTGAGCCACCCAGGTGCCCCTTAATGTTTTTTTTTAAATGAGTTAATAACTGGCTTTCATTATTTCAGTCTAAAGAATAGGAACAAACTAGAGTTTCTTCCATCTCCAAAATTGCATTATTTTTCTATAATTGCTCAATGATCTATAATACAAGTGTTTATGAAAACTGTAGTATATCATTTAGGAATTCTTTCTGACTGATAGTAACAGATACCCCAAATAACAGTGTCTTTAATAAGACCCGAGTTTACTTTTCTCTCATAGAAAAGATAGAGATGGGCAGCCAGTCATCAAGGACTCAAGATCCCACTTTTCCCTGTTCTACAACCCTTATTGAATGGCTACTCTCCTCTAGGTTGCTTTATGGTCCTTAACGGCTACTGAAGCTCCTGTCATTAAATAAATATTCCAAGCAGCTGGAAGGAAGAAAGAACAAAATAAGCAAAAGGACATTGCTCTAGGGAAAATCAGCTTCCTTTCATGTCCCAACCACTGACTTGCACATGTGACTCACACCTGGGAGGGAGGCTGGGAAATACAGACTTACAACTGGGCAAACTGCCAAACCCTCAAAATACAGGGGTGGCCCGCTGAGGAGGAAGAGAGAATGGGTATTGGGTGGTCCGAGGGAAATCTCTACCATCCTTGGTGAGTGCCCTCTTGATGTCAGCATCTTACAGAAGATCAGGACTGGCTCTTAGAGGCAGCCCTTCTTTGAAATTTGGTTCTTTATGTCATCTGCTGTGTGACAGCATACAAGTAACCAATTGGGACATCAGAATACACACACACACACACACACGCACACACACACACGCACACACACACACAAATGACGGCCCATGCAGTAAGTCTGATCTTAATATGGGCTAAGTATCTAATCACTGTGTTAAAAGAAAACCTTGGACTATTAGAATTATCCTTAAAAATCTTTTAATTTGGGGTGCCTGGGTGGCTCAGTCGGTTAAGCGTCTGCCTTCAGCTTGAGTCATGATCCCAGGGTCCTGGGATCGAGCCCTGCATTGGGCTCCCTGCTCCGTGGGAAGCCTGCTTCTCCCTCTCCCATTCCCCCTGCTTGTGTTCCTTCTCTCGCTGTGTCTCTCTCTGTCAAATAAATAAATAAAAAATCTTTTAAAAAAAAAATCTTTTAATTTAGTCATGAAGATTGAGCATTTTCTCACCTCCTTTTTCCTGTGTTGAACAAAAACATATGGGTTTTCACCCATGAGAATCCCAGTGTATGATGTTCCCACCATGAAAGCACTAGAGGGCCCAAGACCCACCTGGCAGCACCACATGGATTTCTCCCAGCTCCGCTCTGACCCCTGGACACACAGAAGGTGAACTGAAGATTAACATTTAAAAGGCAACCATTTTAATCCTTAGCTGCTCTCAATCTTTGTAGTTTACCACATGACGATATTTCGATTTGGTAAGTTAAAATTCTGTATGTGATTCCATCACACTTATTCTGATTGTTCAGTTTCAAAGTCTGATAAGATACTCCAATGTGCACGGACTATTGCCCAGCATGTGATGGGTATGTAGGTGATCCTGAGTAAACGTCTGGACACACTAAACCTTGTTCTGTTTCTGTAAGTCTGTGCTATCCTCTGGCTGTCAGACAGTCTCCACTAAGTTGTTGGCTGTAATTTGTCCTTCTAATAGGGGCCTCATGCCTTCCTAATAGTGGCATTTTGGACATATCAGGCAGTGGAAGAGAGATTATTTTTAAGGGACAAGCATACTCATCACCCTACACAAAATCAATCTGCTTGATTCTATAGAGATCTTGGACTTTAAGAGAGGTTGATATTCTGGGTAGTTTTTCATTTCAGTTGCTTTTATATTTTTAAGAGAATATTGAACTGTTTCCACGGTGACATTTCATAATCACAGCGTCTGGAGCAGAAAACGCCATAATAGCGAAGCTGGAGGCTTTCTACATAAATCACCAAGGAGTTTGGATGGTGCTGCCCAGCTCCCATGCACCACCCACTCTGAGTCTCATGGACAGTAACCAAGACCCAAAAGACAAGCGACACAAGCCCCAGGGAGCTTTTATGTTCTGGAAAACCCAGGCAATAATAGCAAATTATTTATGTCTTTGGATAATTTTAAAATCGTACCTCTTTCTTCCCTTTATTTTTTTTTTAAACCTGGAAGAGCTATTATTTATGGACTTGTACCATCTTCCTTTCTGACCCTAGAACAGAAAGAAAAAAGTAGTAAGGATGAAAAGGAAACCTGAATTTAAACATGATACATTTTCATCCCTCCAAACACACACAAAAAAATGGTTTGTCAGTTTGAGTAAGGACGTGTAAAAGGATCAGGGCAATGCCTAAAATCCATCCTGAGTTCTCAGATTCTGGTCCTGGCTGTGCCAAAAATTGGCAATAATCTTGGGTAAGAGAAGAGCTAGTCTCTCTGCCTATATACCTGTGCATGAAACAAGTAGCTTGGAATAGGCTCTGTTACAGAAATTGTGTTCCAGGGAAGAATATTATGTTCCATTTTGCAGCTAAATAATTTCAGGAAAATCTGTGTATTCTTCCCCCCCACCCACCCCCGTTGTAGGGTCACAGTCTCAGTACTGCATTACAGGCTATAAGAAAATCCATGATGGTTTAAAATGAAAGGAAGTGTCTCTGGAATTTATTTGACCAAATATCTGATTTTCCTCCGGTTTACATCTTAACTTCTTACAGACCTAAGTTTCTTGTGGAACACAGTTTCACAAACCCTTAAATTGATTAAAATGATAGTTAAAGACCTTGGTGGGTTTAAAATATTGGCATTTTATGACTTGGTAACACTCCATTAAATAGCACATCAGAGCAGTTACCCTATGTGATAACTGACGTTCATTATGATGACCTGCACATTTTTAGGATGCTGAAGGGCAGTCTGAGCCAACGAAGAAAGATTAAATTTATGTTCCTCATGGTTTGGGACTGGGTGCCTTTTAATACCCGAATCCTTTAAACATGAGCAGTGTGTGTGTGTGTGTGTGTATTCTTTGTGTATTCTACTAAAAGTTGAAAATTTTAAACTGTATGTATTTTTGGTTGCACACACAATCTACAGTTGAGGTCTAAACAGAATCCTGCTAAAGGGGAAAAAGTAGGCTGGCACCCAAAATCCTTCCAGTAAGTTTTCACACAGGGCTCTGATTAGAGGCATTGAGTTATATGAAAAGTTCATGGTTTGGCAATCCACAGCGATGTAGCTTCCAGGTTCAGATTGAGGACCCTGTAAGTCCTCTGACTGAACCTCAGTTTCCCCATCCCTAAGATGGGAATAACAGGAGCTACCTCTTAGGGTTAAACAGCAAATGGAAAGCATCTGACACAGATGAATTCTATAAAAACCTTCGGTAGGTTTCTGCCTTTCAATGCTTCCTCACGACAGGATCTGTAAGTTCTGAACTTGGATTCTGTACAACCTCTAGTATACACAGTGCTCCATGCTGGTGGGCGTTAACTGCTTTATGGATTAATTCGTTAATTATAAAATTTAATTTTGAAATAAAGTAGGCATTTCCTCTTGCAACGCCCCTTGCTGCTGAGGTCCGTTGGCAGAAGAACTGGAATGTTCTCTTCCTCTGCCCCATCCTAGTTTTTCCTTGGAAACTTCAGATTGGCCCCTCTTCCGGAGGCCTCCTCTGACCACCCTGACTAGTTCATATTCCCTTGACAGCACTGGGTACTTCTCCTTTGGAGCTCATACCAAGTTTCTCTCTGTCTGTCTTCTCTCTCATTTTTTGAATCATTGTTTTGTTTATTTGAGTATAGTTGACACACAATGTTACATTTGTTTCAGGTGTACAGCATAGTGATTGGACAAGCCTATATGCTATGCTGTGCTCACAAGTGTAGCTCCCATCTGTCACCATACAACACTCTTACAGTACCATTCACTCTATTCTCCATCCTGTGCGTTTTATTCTCATGACTTTTCATTCTATAACTGGAAGCCTATACCTCCCACTCCCCTCGTTTTGTAAATCTTTTATTAATATCCCGTCTCCCCAACAAATCTGTATGATGTCTGAGGGCAGAGGTCACGACTGCTTTTGTCCATCAGTTTGATCTCCAGTTCTTGGCACAGTGTTTGGCACACGGAAAAATGCTGAAAAAACAAATGAACAAATGTCCCCTTCCCACTTCTTATAAAGACCTCACTCCTTGCAGATTTTGCCTCGAGGCTGAGCATCATTAATATGCCACAGCCAGAGTTCCGTATGTTCCCTGCTCCAGCATGGGAACATAAATAAATGATGGCTAGAAGGTAACATCCCAGGGGCTTTTGGTCAGGCTTGCTTACAATTGGCTCTCACTGGGACGACAAGAAATGGAGGGCAGGTGAGCCTGGCACAGAAATAGTCTCCATGCTGGGGTCCTTTGCTGGCTGCTGACACAATACAGCTGTTTGCATGGCTTGGCTCACTTTCCAGGTTCTTTACCTCACCGTTGAGCCACTGAACTTCATAGACTTCATTTCTGGTGGGTTCATATATGCCCAAGCTCTGGCCCCCCTACGTTATCTATCCTGGAACACTTGTGACTTGATTGCCTGGCTTCTGACCCATCACTCCCCCGACACCCGAGTCTCCGCTGTGCCGTATTTCCCGGTCCTGGCTCTGTTCCCAGTCCCCTCAACCTGCCGCCACCCACGGTACGGCATGATGGAATGACTCGCTCAATAATATTTGCCTTTGGAAACATAGCCCACAGGCATGATATGCCTGGATTTAAATATCCAAACTGTGTTTTTCTGCTGCAGGAATTAAGGAATTGCGGTCTCCAGCACTTTTCCAAACCCAAGCTATGGTGTATTCAGTAGGCTCGGTGCTTTTGTCAGAGACCGTGGATGGCTCTGGTTTTATTTGTCAGCTACTCCCTATTTGACTATGGCTCACTGCCCTGTGTCCTGTCCCCTTCTTCTCTATACCCGAGTGTGGAGATCTTGGGAAGGGCGATTGCTAAATAAAGACCAGTGGTGGCATTTACTTAGAACAGATGGTGACAGAACCCCAAGCTTTCTCTCCCTGAGCATTACTCCAGGAGAATTTTCTAGGTTTGATACAGCTGAGAAAGGATGAATTCAGCCACATTCGCTCTCTAGGCCTGTCTACAAAGAGCGTGTTAAAAACTCATTATTCATTTTTAAAAATAGAGACCTATGCAATGAATTCCACTGCTAGGCTCGTAGTGTGTGCAAGAGCATCGTATTGGAGAGAAACCAGACTAGGTGTCTGGAGATTTGCATTCTACTTCCAGCTTGAAAAAGTTACTTAATTTCTCTGGTCTTATTTTCCTCATCGATTCAGCTGCCTCTAGGTTTACTATTCCCTACTTTACTATGTGCCTAATACTATGCCTAGCTAAAAATACCATGGATAATAACAATTTATCTAGGGCTTATGTGTGCCAGATACCCTTCTAAGCATTTTGAGGTATCCAACAATTCTCTGCACAAATAACTCTGAAACAGAAAGATTAATCCAAGCCCCTTTCAGAAACTTTTTTTAATATACACCTTTTCCCACATATTGCTAAGTTTGTTACCCTCTCTTCCACCTGTCTCCAAAACATTCCCTGCCACTTAATAATACGGTGATCTGCTTGAGTTCTGGGTCTCACTAGATGGTAGGATCCATGTGTTCATTAGTTTTTGTTTTCCCAGCACCTGGCATAAATTCTAGCAGATAAAAGATGTTCAATCAATGTGAGACTGATCAATCACCCAAGCCCATTAACACGTAAGCTCCCTGAGGACACTGGTGCAGTGACTTTGTTTCCTGAGTTATTCTTATTCCCCTGTGCTTAGAATTGTGCCCGGCAAAAGTAGATAAATGCTTAGCAGCTATATTAATCAATTAATGAATGAACAGTATAGGATCTGTTGACAAAGCCAAGTTTACTTCGTTTGAGAGTACAAGACGACTTGAGGGTGTGGAGCAAGAACAAACCTTGAGGCAAGGTAGGTTGTGAATTTCAACACCTGGTAGGCACCAGGAGCCGGGAGGGGGTTCTCACACTGTGCAATGCAGCAGTTTGTGTTTAGCTGGATGGCTTGTTCATTCCCTTTAAGTACAGCAACGATGAAGGAGAATTGGATCTCAAGCTGCTGCAAGGAATAAAAATTGATATTTCTTCTCCTTGAATAAGCAAGCCTCACTCAAAGCTTTGATTCTTTGACTATTAGAAAGCCCATGATCAGTCAGTCAGGCAAAGCCCACGTGCATGTTTATGGGGGGGGGGGGCAGGTTGCAAGTGAATCTGGGAAAGGCTGCCGCCGCCACGCAGATGATATCTCTGCCCGCCGTTTTGAATTGTGGCAACTGCTACGGCTCCAGGCTCCTGTCCCGGCCCCCTCTTTTAATCTACATCCTTTTATCTTTCTCATTTCACATTTGTTTTCTGCTCTGCTTGGTTCTGATGCTACAAATTAAAAACAAGCAACAAATCGTATTTTAGATCTGCACAGCCCAATCTTCAACCTGTCATTGACTTTCCCGAGAGGATTCCTGGGGAGAAAAGTCCCCCAGGAGAACCTTCTGGGTTCAGAAAACCAAAGGGACCATAGATATCAGGAGCTGCTGATTGGAGTCCAGGCTGCTGGAGCCTTTGGTTACATAACAGAAAGAAAGAAGTAACAAAACCAGCAATTCCTAAAGCTGCGTTGCATGTTTGGAGACTAGATCGTTATATCTTAGGCTATTTTGCCAACCTCTGCGTTTTGATTGGGATATCACCTTAAAATGAGGAAGTATAACAAGATGTGCAGTGTGATTAAAAAAAGATCCTTAAATGGGGAGTTAGTAGACAGGCTTTGTGCTCTGCCCACTACTTCCCTAGTGACCTTGAAAAACACCTCACTTGGCTCTTGAAAACGGACACTAACATATCGTATTGTGCGTATTGAGACTTAACCACGTGAGGCCCAAGTAACTATAGCAGGAAAGGGAAAGAGGCTAGCACTGAGAATCCCCTGACCAATGTCTCTACCTCCTTCAGGTGTCCGTGCAAACGCCTCTCACATAGAAGATGAGAAGAATGATCATGGTCATGATCGCAGCCACTACTAATATTTGAGAATGTTCTTTGTGCCACACACTGTGCTTAGTGCTTTATAATCATCCAATCATTTAATCCTTACAACACCAGCATGAGGTGAGAATGGATATCCCCAAAATATCAGTAAAGAGATGTGGTCGAAGAGGGACTCAAAAATTGACTCCCCAAACTAGGCCAGGGTCTGCTGTTTTACCCTGAACTTTTCTTCATATCAGTTATCACAGCTCATAACTATATATTGATGTGACTTTTTCCAGTGCCTGTCTTCTCATTAGATTACAAAATCCACTAGGAGCATGAGCTATAACTGTTTGCTGACTTTTTTGCATGCTAGAATACCTAGCAGATAGTTGGGACTCTATGTAATCACTGAATGAATAACCTGGATTTACTCACTGTCATAACAGCTGGAAGACAGGTGCATTTGCAGGAGTTGAGTATCTGAGGTCACGGGATAGGTACCAGCTCCTAGTGGAGACCATCAGTGAACTTTGGAAGCTTCTTTATGGGGTAGAGGGCAGTCAGTGGTAACGAGAGCTCCAAAAACAAGTGAACCTCTGAAGTGTAGACACATGTCATCCAAGAAATGACAGGTAAGTGATGGGGTCCCAGTTCCAAGACCGCAATCCAAAAAATAAGATTTCAATTCCTAGAAGGCAGAATAGTTTAGTAGGTAAATGTACTGTAGAAACATTGCATGGAAGAAAAACACAAGCCTTGGAGGCAGAAAAGATCTAGCTTTGAACCTTAGCTTGACAATTCACAGCTGTGTGGTGTTGTATCTCTCCGTCGGAACCCTTTTTTTAACATCTTAAAATTACCTAAAATATGGGAATACGTCGCATTTTGGAAAGCTGTAGTGACACTTGATAACTGCCTTCTATTTGGCATTTTTATAAGGCAGATGTGTGTTAACATTTTGCACACATTAGCTCACTTACACCTCACAATTGTTCTATAACATGGGTACAATTATCCCCATTTTGCAGGGGAGGACACTGGAAGTCAAATGCTCTTGGCTGGGTGGAGATGCAGGCAGAAGGAGAAGAAACTGGATGGGTACAGACTGTGGAGATCCAGATGGGGAAAAAAATGGTGTATGTGCGTCCATTCCCTACTTCCATTAACAGACCTCATCATGATTTCCGCAGTAAGAACAGGACCGACATCCTCCTCCATCCTGTGGGCCAGGCTGTCAGGATCACTTTGGGAGCTGACATGCCAGATGAAATGCAGTTAACTTCCCGACTCTAGATGGTCCTCAGGTTTGCTTCTGATATTCTCATGCTATCATACAATTGTCCAGTTCAACTCCTCTATCATGGCTTAAGAAAATTCTCAGAAAAGTAGAGGAAATGGTAGAAAGCCTCTAGGTCAGAGCTTAACTGAGTTAGGTAGAAGGTGGTTGACAGAGCTTGTCTGTAGCATTTTCTCCTTTAAGGGGACTCCTTGACTTCCCTCAGGCATACAGAGGCCATCCACCTCTTTCCCTTCCATGAGAAAGCCTGCATTCAGAAGTGCTTCCTGTCCTCTCAGCCTGGGCTCTCAGTGACTGGGAATGACCAAGTGCAACTCACCCATGGGGATACTAATTGTCTCAGAGACCAAATGTTTGAAACAAGAAGAATGTTGTGAGCATCAAATGGATATTAAAAACGTATTTTTTATTTTTTAAGTAGAGAGAGTAGGGGATATGATAGAATCCTCAAATCCCTCTAAAATTATGTCATTTTGATAAAGTACTTAATCTCTATGCAAGGCTAGCCCTGTCCCAGAACAACCCTAAGTTCAAAACTGAATGCTGGGTCCTGGACATCTTGGTTGCAGCCTTATGATTTACACAGCTTAAGGGCTGCAACTGATTTTTTTTCACTCATTCTCAAATGAAAACAGCAACAACAGCCACAGAATTTTCTGCCCATTTGGGCAAAAAGAGATCTGACTTTCATAACATGTAGTTTAGCCCCTGGTAATTTGAAAAGCATGATCTAAGAAATGTTTGCATCAAGCAACTGTATTTTTATCTTGTTCTGTCCCTTTAAACAGGGGGTCTAGCTCCTCCCTACCGAGGGTGGTCTCATGGCTTTTCAAAGGATTAAATGCATGGTCTCAATCCAGAGAGTAAAATATCTAGTTCCACGTAATAGTCAAAATTTCAAATTTAAAAGAAAAACTTCTCCCCATATGCAATCTACATCTTTATAGGTGGAAAATTGCAAATGCTGGATTGGGACACAGAATGCAGATGGCTTCCAATCTCCGTCCCCACCTTGTGCTTCAATTCTTCCTCCATTTTGCTAACCCAGTATGTCTGACTCTTCGGGATTGAGGGTGTAGGGTGTAGTGGAGTAGGGAAGTTCTGGCTTGACTGATAGTGTTGTGAGCTGACATTGTACTTCCTGGGAGATGTTCACTGCTGACTGTCTTCTTTGCTGGGGGGGGAAAGGATGGGGGTTTCAGAGAGCTTTTATTTTATTTTTTTGAAGTTTTTATTTAAATTACATTGAGTTAACATATAGTGTTATATTAGTTTCAGGTGTACAGTATAGTGACTCAACACTTCCATACAACACCTGGTGCTCATCACAAGTGCACTCCTTAATCCCCATCACCTATTTCACTGGTGCCCCTGCCCACTTCCACTCTGGGAACCATCAGTTTGTTCTCTAGAGTTAAGAGTCTGTTTCTTGGCTTGCCTCTCTCCTTTTTTTCCCATTTGTAATGATCTGGATGGAGCTAGAGAGTATTATGCTAAGTGAAATAAGTCAGTCCGTAAAAGACAAATACCATAATTTCACTCATATGTGGAATTTAAGAAAGAAAACAAATGATCAGAGAGAGCTTTTATTAATGAGTATCTATAGATCTCTTGAAGGTTAATGCTTCTCTGTTTTGTCTTATTACTGTAGCTCCTTGCTCAATCCCTGGGAACTGGGTACTATATTCCAAGCCTCTTTGGGGGTAAGACCTTTTCAATCTTTCAGGCAGCCTTCCTGGAAATGTCTAAGGTGATCTCATTCCAGTGTTTATCCTACTTGGCCCACATTTGGTCCACTAGAATGGTTCGGGGATCTCTGTTCCTGAGAACCTCCCTGTGGGACCACTGTCTGATCTCCACCTCCAAAACCTCTTCTTTGCTCTTCCATTTAAGGATCTGGCCAACCAGTTTCTCAGGAATGATAAGCAAGCAATCCACTGCAGCATCCCCTTCCCCTACTTCTTAATCCTTCAGAGTCCAAGAAAGACAAAGAAACTTTCTACATAGTCTCCTTAAGGGCCCTCTACCTAGGCTTCAGGTGCGGGACAGGCTCCTGGCAGGGCATCCCCCTTGGCAGGCAGGCTCAGGGCACATTACCATTTCTCTCTAAAAACCATCTCTTGGTCTCTGCTCTGTTTCTCAGCCTCTCCAACTTCACAGTCTGAAGTTGGGGAGGGTTTGGGAGGGGTTGACTGGGGGGAGGAAGTAAAACAACTTATCTGCCATCTCCCTTTTGCAAATCCTGTGCAAGGCTTACTTTAAAATGTAGTGCCTATTTTCTTCATGCTTCAACCAAAACTGACAGGACATTTGAATGTCCTTTTAAACCTGGGATCTTCCCCATCTAACCCTCAGGATTATTTTTCAATCCTGTCATATCTTTTAGGTTTGTCTTTGGAAGGCGTATCTCAACGTGATATTTGTAAAGATGAGCTAATTTCCCAAAGTGTTTTAATATCAATGTTTCATTTGATCTCTTCTCTCATATGTCCTGCACAACTCCCACAGGTGGGCCTCTTCATCTGATTAGGACTTGCATTTAGTGGGTAGTGGGTTCAAGGTTAAAACCCAGGCCCCTTCATCCTCAGTGACCAGCTGCTTTCTACTACTGTTGATGATAATACAAATAACAACAATAATTTTGAACATTTATTGTCTTGTAGACACTGCTTTTAAGTGTAATAGGTATATGAACCCAACAACTTCTACATAGATGATGTTATGGTGCCTATTTTATGGATGGGGACATCACCACCCAGAACAGGTTAAGTCACTTATTCAAGATCACATGATTCGTTAAGGGGCAGAGCAGCTGGGGTCAGAACATACATCCTTAACCCTTCATAAAAGAGAGTACACTTCACATTCAGAGCACTTTGATCTCCACTATCTTGTTGGGTATCTCTCTATGATAAGAAGGGACAAGGATTACTTTCTTTATGGACAGATAAGAAGTACAAGCCATGCAACTGGGTAGGAGACTGACTTGAGGTCACAATGCTAACAGGGGACAGAACCCAAATGTGAACTCAGGTCTCTCAACTCCTCTTCCTGGTTCCCCCTCCCCCCCATATTATGTGGCCTGATGTGACCCTCTGGAGCTGACAGTCCTAACACAGGAAAGAAAGTACTGCCAGGGACTTTTCCAATTATCTAGCCCAGTACTTTTTAAATTAATTTATAGAGCCTCAAGGGGCACAGGAGGAACAGGGAGTAAGAGAGCTTCGAACTAGAGGGAAGCCCTGCTCCAAGCTTAACTAGAGTCTCCACTTCTGTTTTATACATCAGTTTCCACTTAAGATTTTGTCTGAATAAAGAGACATACTGCCTTTATTGATATAAACTGCCAATGAAGACCAACCTCCAATTTAATAAATGGAGAAATTGAGGCCCAGAGAAAAAGAACTCACATCACACAGCAAGTTAGTATAGAGCTGAGTCTAGAAACCAGTCAGTACCCCAGTACTCTGAACCAGCACTTGGCCCCTGGTCCCTGCTGGTCCCCTGTGTGACCAGTGTCACATACCCTGGAGGCAGGCTGGCAGCTGACATATAGGCAGCGTGATTTGTACCCATACCCTGGCAGTAAAACAAATTGATTATGTTTCAATTAATGATACATGCATATGTATGCCAGAAAGAAACACCCTGCCATGCATATGCATATATTATTAATTATGCAACATGCTTTCTTACATTTATATTTTCATAGCTTTTTATAGCATTAATTACTTGGTTAAACTGAAGAAAAATGGAAGGGATGGCATAAACAGGCTTTACTGCCAGGAGGTAATCAAGTGCCAAGTGGCGTGGGGCTGTCTATATGTCAGTAAAACACTTCTTCCGACCTTATGCCTTTGACGGTTGACACATCCACTCACCTCGATTTCTGCTGTGATGTCAGAGTCTGCTATGGTGTCAGGTGCTCCAAAGCCCTGGGCAACTGATGTTCTGTCCTGCCACCTGGGTGTGCAGAGGTATTGGACTGAGTTTGGAGAACTGAGTTAGAACCTCACCTTGATCCCAGCTAGCTGTGTGACTCTGGGTACTGCAATTCCTTGTCTAGGGAGGAGATGTCTTAGCCAATCAGATGAAAGAAGACAAGGAACTGTAGGGAAGGTTGGCTGGGGGTCAGAAGTAAGGAGGGAAGGGAATCTATGCTATAGGAACAATTGTGACCTGTTCTCCTCTCCTATCGTTCCTTCCCTGAGGATCTCCAGGCCATACTGCCCTTCTTTCTGTTCCTTAAATATGCTGCATTCTCTTTCCTCTGAACCTTCTCATACTCTGTTCCCTCTGTCTGCACCCCACTCCCACACTGACCTTTAACTGGTCTTACTCCTATTAGACCTTCAGATCTCTTATAAGCCCCTCAGTTAAATCTTTCTTGTATAAACCTCCTTCACAGCTTCTCCTCTTATAAAAACACACAACAGGATTTATTGCAATTATTCAATATCTACTTGGTAGACTGAACCTCTCTGATGGCAAGAACTATGTCCAGTTCTTGCCTGTTTCCCTAGAGCCCAAGTGCTCAAATATTCTTAAAGGACTGGTTTTTAAAAAGAACAAATACTATATGAATCTGTTTATATGAAATTGTAGGAAATGCAGACTAATCTATAATGAAAGAGCAGGGGACCTGGGACAAGGAGAAGAGAAAGAGATTACAAACAGGCACCAGGAGGCTTTTAGAAGTAATGGATATATTCCATCGCCTGGATTTTGTGATGGTTTTCACAGGTGTATACATGTATCAAAATCATCAAATTGCTTACTTTAAAGAGGTGCCACCTATTGTCTATAACTCAGTAAAGCTATAAAAATATTAAAGCACACACAAAAAACTAAAAATGCCACTATAGGAAAAAAAGAAAAGACTGGTTAAGACATTGAATGTTGCAGAGAGCCAAAAAAAGGTCAGAGTGAAAAATGTCCACTAGATTGGAATGTTTTGAGGTATTTGGGGTAAAATCTGTAGATAGAAACTGAATAGTGGTGAGCAGGCTTTCTAGTTGTCTATTTTTCTGCCCAATCCCTCCCACAGGACAGGGCATCCTTCCCCCAGCCCTAGTGGCTCCCTACACTGTGTATTAATCTGAGAAGGACATTTTGCTTGCAAGGAATGGAAATCACCCTGTGCTAGCTTAGACAGAAAGAGGGAAATTATTACAAGAATTCACTCACGTGTGGAATATAAGAAACACGGCAGAGGATCATGGGGAAGGGAGAGAAAACTGAATGGGAAGTAATCAGAGAGGGAGATGAACCACGAGCGACTCTTAACTACAGAAAACAAACTGAGGGTTGCTGGAGGGAAGCAGGTGGGGGATGGGGTAACTGGGTGATGGGCATTAAGGAGGGCACATGATGTGATGAGCACTGGATATTATAGGCAACTGATGAATTACTGAACTCTACATCTGAAACTAATGATGTACTATATGTTGGCTAATTGAATTTAAATTAAAAACAAAACAAAACAAAAAAGAATGCAGGGGGGCACCTGGGTGGCTCGGTTAAGTGTCTGCCTTTGGTTCCAGCCATGATCTCGGGGTCATGGGACCAAGCCCCACATCTGGTTCCTGCTCAGCAGGGAGCCTAATTCTCCCTCTCCCTCTGCCCCTACCCCCAGCTTGTGTGCGCTCTCTCTCTCAAATTAAAAAAAAAAAAAAAAAAGAATACAGGAATGTCTGAGAAAACTCCCAGGAATGTCACTCCTAGACATTAGGAAAAACCTGGAATAATGATCTGAAATGCTCGCAGAAACCAAGGCACACCTTGGTCTCTAGTTCTTAACTCTTCTTGGAACTTGTGCTTCATCCTTTCTCTCTCTCTCTCTCCACAAATTAGATTTTAGGACTCTTCAGTTGACTTAAAAAGCAGAAGGACACACCAGGGCTCGTGGGTGTCTGCAGTCCACCAGCACAAACGTGAGGTCACCTTTAGAGCACAATCCAGATGTTCTGAAAGAGTGAATGTGATTGGTCCAGCTGAGATATGGGGTCCACCTTGCCTGCTCAACCTGGTGAGGAGAATCATTAAGAGGACACACAACTACTTGGGACTCACTTACTGGCTGGGGGGGGGGGGGAATGGGAGGACATTTCTTAGAGAAAGGGAGAAGTGGTGATTTGGACAGACTTTCTAAAACTCTCTATTAAAGGTTGCTGTTGGGATCAACCAGATGGGCAAAGTGGGGATTAGAATCTCCCAATTCTCAGATAACACACTTGCACCCAGAAAAGTTAATTCATCTCCCCAAAGCCACATAAGTACAAGGCAGTGTAAGGCCCCCAGACCTTTGACTCTGAGCCCCACCACCTTTACTAGAACACCAGATGGTTCTCCTAAAGCAATCCTGCTCTCAAGAGATTCTAAATCTTATCTGAACTCAGGTGTAAATGAATGCAAATAGCTTAAGGCACATCCCAGCACTTTTGAGAGGAGAAAATGGAGAGGAGGAGAGATGGATTTTTCTTTTAGCAGGAACCAAAGCCCTAACCTGAAGAATACTGTACTAATGGCGATATTTAAGTCATTCTTTACTGTATATGTATTTTTTTTAAGATTTTATTTATTTATTTGAGAGAGAGAGAATGAGAGAGAGAGCACAAGAGGGGGGAGAGTCAGAGGGAGAAGCAGACTCCCCGCTAAGCAGGGAGCCCAATGTGGGACTCGATCCCGGGACTCCAGGATCATGACCTGAGCCGAAGGCAGTAGCTTAACCAACTGAGCCACCCAGGCGCCCTACTGTATATGTATTTTTAAAGGACATCAGAACCTTCTGAAGTCCATGAACTACACTGCACACATAACAATAGATGCACTAATTTTGAACTAGCTGCTATTTCTCTTTACCTTCAAGGTCTTAAAGGAGACAAAGAATATATTTAGTAAAGCATTATCAGAAAGTTCTGCACTCCACAGTTACTTGCAACTTTTTGAAACAAAATGTATCAGAAATCTACTAAGAATACAAACTTTTTTTTAGTGCCCATTTCAGGCCAATCCATCCAATCAAAGAAGCACAAATACTACAGATGGTCGAGAAATAAACAACCATTTCCTGTGTGCTCACCTCAGGTGAACCAAATCCGGAAGCCAGCTGATGTGAGAGCCAGGAAACCAACAATGGATCCTGGAGTGGAAACAAATTGAACTGCTTCTCCCAACCGGGACTCAAAGAACCAGATTTGTCCCTTTCACTCACTGGGTCCTGGTGTCCTTGTGCTTACTTGATACATAGCTCAGTCCTGTGTGCTTGGTGGTAGGAAATTGGTGTGTGAGATGAATCAGATAAGGTTTCTGCTCTCAGAGCTTTAACAATCAAACAGAAGGGGAAGGCATGGATGCAGACACAAAGTACAGAGAAGTGTATTATCCAAAGAGAGATGTGTGCACTCAAATATTTCTGATTTTTCATGCCTCAAATTGAATCCCCTCTTCTACACCCACCTAAAATTGCCTTCCTTTATCAACAAGGGCACTACTGTCCCTCTAGATGTTCACATAACTGGGATTATCTTTGAATTTTCTCTCCTTCACCTCTCATATCAACAGCAATCACAAGTTAAATTGAATTTTGCTTTCAAAATGTATTTTGTAGCTGCCCACTTCCATTCAGCTCCCTTCCGAGTTATCCTTTCACGTTATACCTTCTCTTTATCTGCCAGCAATGGAGGTTTCCTCCTATTTCTACCTGCATTTACACTTACTCCTTTCAAACTCATCCTAAACCCTACTGCCAAAGTGATCTTTACAATGAAAATTTGAGAATATTACTAAGAATCTGACTTTGGTCCCCTTGTCTTTAGGCTCAAAATAGCAATCCCTGAGTCTGCAGAGGGTTCACTGATCGGCCCTTGCCCGGGCTTACCTCTAGAGTCTCACCTCCTGCCACTCACTTGCTTTATCTCTCCCCTCAGGTGTACAGATCACCTTTGGTGTCCTGAGTAAGCCCCATCCTCTCTCACGTGAGGGCATGTGCACAAGCCGTATCCACTGACTGAAATGCATCCTGTCCTCATCTGCTGCTCATTTCCTGGATGAATCTAGGTTAGGTTCCCCGATGTACATTGCTCCTTCATAACATTCACTCCAGTTGTAAATTCATTATTTAACATCCTTTTCCACTAAACTGTTAATCCCATGAGGACAGGGATTGTCTGTTTCATTTACTGCTGCACTGAACTTTTGGCACAGTACCTGACACTCAATACGTCTATGTTGAGTGGAGCCCCAGAACTCAAATGAAGAGTCAGAAAAGTGAGAATAGGGGCACCTGGCTGGCTCAGTTGGAAGAGCTTGCAACTCTTGATCTCGGGGTCATGAGTCTGAGCCCCTCATTTGGTGTAGAGATTACTAAAAAAAGATTAAAAAATAAACTTAAGAGGGAAAAAAAAGAAAAGTGAAAATAAGGTCTAATTGCAGAGGGCTCCAAATGCCAAGCAAAAGTGAGAAAGCTTGTGACCCAAATCCTGTTTGCAAAGGCTTTCCTTCACCCCTTTTGCAGCTGCTCTTTTTCATTGTCCCTGGTGTGAGACCTCGTCTCTTCCACCTTGTCCCTCACCCCCTGCCACTTTGAGGACACTGAAGGTACTTTCTTCATCTCTGTAGCCTCAACAGTTGGCACAAGGCCAGCTACAGAGTGATGCAAATGTCACCCAGCTTAGGCTAGGTTACACTCCATTGGAAAACGACACCCAAATCTCAACAATGGCTTACTTCTTGCTCACACAAAGTTCATTGCAAGTGTAGCTGGGTCTCCAAGGCAGCTGGCTTCCATGCCATGGGCAGGTACAAGACAACTACTGTTATGACAACACATGTTTCCAAGCTCAACATGGCAGGGGACAAGTGAGATTGGCAGATCAAATTCTGGCAAATAAATGATCCCTTCTAGCGGCCCATGTCACTTCTGCCCATACTTTATTAGCCAAAGCAATTCACATGGCTGTGCCTAACATCAAGGAGGAGCCATACATATGTGTGTGTGCATGTGTGTGTGTGTATACATATACATGTCATTTCTTTCTCCATTTTTCTAGAAATAGAGGTGAAATTCGTATCAGTAAACAGTAGTAACACCTACCCCAGGACTGAATAAACAATTCAATTGAAAATAAATAGTTAGCAGTGAGTGGTCCTTGCTCTGGAGGAGATGCAGAGCACCTGATAAGGAATGCCATTCTAATTCCAGTTTCGAATAATGGCCCATCACTTCAGGCAATGGTCATCCAGCATTCTAGCCCGCAGTTCCCTAACCTCCTCCCCTCTAATGGTCCTGTCCTTCCTCATCTACTCACCATCATGGTCATAACCTAGACCTCATCAGTTCCTCTCATTTCAAATCCCCCTGACTCTCAATTTCAAGCCCATCTACCACCTCCTATATTTCCAGCACATTCCCTTAGATTCCCTGTCTCCAGCCACCCTTCGAATCCACCTAGATTTTCAATCCATTGGTCATGTTACAGGATTGGTCATGTCTCAGCTGCAAAACAGGATGCTGGTGCCGTTTTATCTCAGCTGTCCCAGCTCCCTGTTTTCTAGTTGGGGATCCTGGCCCTGACTACATAAGTGTCCAACTAACTCCTAACACTCTTGCATTTGTACTGTCCTTAGTCCCTTGCCCTATGGCCTCACTTGCCTCCCTACCTAGCTTAAATTATACAATCCATCATTATACTCCTTCTCTTTGGCACATCTTAGTTCCCCTTCCCATGTCCCAAACCCCCCAGTGCATATTCTTTCATCACATTCACCTGCCTAAGCTACAATCCTGGTTAAATGGAACCCTTCACCTATTCAGGGGCAGAACTTGTACAAAGCCACAAAATAAACTCAGCCACAATTACCGGCTTTTCTTTAAACTTGTGATCACTAAGTAAGTTCTTAATGCTGCCTAGAAATCCTGCTACATTTCCCCTGTCCCTTCTCCTTCCCACTCTTCCTGATAATTATTTCATACTTCCTCATTTCTTCTCAAACCCCCAACACCTTCTCCATCTTTACTCACAGCTCCTGACCTCACTTGCTACTTCACAAAAATGAAGTCTTCAGAAAAGAGCATCATGAACCTCTCACCTATGCAGGGACTTGATTCCAGTGCAGCTCTCTCCTGTGCCACGCCCCCTCCCCAGTGGAGCCATTGGCATGTGGACAAGCTGTTATTACTCAGGCTTCCCCCTCATCAATATCACCCTTTTTCTAGCTCTCCTGAGCCTTCCCTGAAAGACATAGCGAACCTGCCCGTCTTCAATTTCTCTCCTTCTGTTCAATCCACACCAATGAGATTGTTTTCTTCTCATTTTGCAAAAACTCTTCTCACTAAAGTTAACAGTGACACCCCCCCACACACACCTTGAAACCCAGTGGCCACTTCTCAGTCCTAATACTGCATGTTCCCACCAGCAGCATGTACACGGGGCTTCCTCCTTTTCTCCTTGCAGAACTTTTCTTCACTGGGTTTCCAGGATGCCACACTCACCAGGTTTGCTCCCACACTGGGTGCTTTCTTTGCCTCTTGTGCTGCATCATCTGCATCTCCCGGACATCTGAATGTTGAAGTGCTCCAGGGCTCAGTCCCTGAACAGCTTCTCTTTTATATCTATGCTCACTCTCTAGTTGATTTCATCGAGTCTCCTTGCTTTAAATATCATCCTTATGGGGGCACCTGGGTGGCTCAGTCGTTAAGTGTCTGCCTTCAGCTCAGGTCATGATCCCAGAGTCCTGAGATCGAGCCCCACATCGGGCTCCCTGCTCCGCGGGAAGCCTGCTTCTCCCTCTCCCACTCCCTCTGCTTGTGTTCCCTCTCTCACTGTGTCTCTGTCAAATAAATAAATAAAATCTTAAAAAAAAAAAATAAATATCATCCTTATGCAGCCAAGTGCATATCCCCAGCCTAGATTTCTCCCATAGACTCCAAAGTCACATAGTTAACTTCCTACCTAACATCTCCACTTGAATGTTTATTAGGCATTTTAAATTAGGCATACATCTAAAAATGAGCTCATGAAATTTCTCCCCCCCCCCAAAAAACATGTTTTATTAATGGTAATACCCTCGCTCTAGTTGCCTTGGTATAATTCTTAACTCCTCTCTCTCATTCTTCGCTTCCAGGATTTTTGCAAATCTTATCTGTTCTACCTTCAAAATATATCCAGAACTCAATTACTTTTTATCAAATCCTGTACCACCAGATCCACCATCGGCGTTTGATTATCACAACAGGATTCTAACCAATCGCTGAGCTTCTGCCCTTGTCCCCCACCTTAGCCTATTTCAACACAACAGACTGACCAATGTCACCTGGCACTGCCCCTTTACCATGAGTTCTTACTTTAATCAAAATAAAAATCCAGGTCCTTACTTTAACTCACAAAGCCACACATGGGCTGGACCCCCTTTTCCCCTCTGACCTCATATCTTAATCTTTTCCTCCTCATGCTCTCCAGGTCAGCCACACTAGCTTCCTTGCCATTCTCCCACACCCCAGGCATGCCCCCATCTCTAAGCACCCCCACTCATCTCCCTTTTGCCTGGGATGCCCTCTCCTGGGTATGTGCATGGCTAGCTCCTTCACCTCCTTTGGGTTTTAATTCAAAAGACATATTTACAGTAAGATTTCCCTAGGCCACTCTATCTAAAATTTCGCCCTACCCATGATACTTTATATACCCTTACCTTGCAATAATTTTTATCCCTAAAATGCATCACTATTTAACATACTCTAGACTATACCTATTTATCTTGGTTATTGCCCTTCTACTAGATTAAAAGTTCCATGAAGGCAGGAATATTTGTCTACTTTGTTCATTGTTGTTTTCCCAGCTGCTAAAACAGTGTCTGGCATAAATGAGCCTCTCAACATGTATTTGTTGCATGAATCAATTATTTTCAGGAATATTACTCTGGGTGCACTGGGCAGACTATGTAATCTAGAAAGGATAGGCTGGCCCAGCAGAAAGAACACTGACCTAAGAGTCTAGGAGACAAGGAATTTAGTTCCTGTTCTTTTGCTAATTTGCTGTGTGTCCTTGTGCAAATCTACACAGGTCTATTTTGTCTTGTAACATAAGTGAACTGGGCTGGATGATTTTCTGTGTTCCACTCAGCTCATAAAGTAGCAGAATGTGAAGGCTGAAGTAATAGGAGAGCTATTTGTTGCATGGATTTAATGAGATGATTTATGCTCTAGGACTTTTCCATCTTTTTGGTCTGTGGCTTATAGCAGGTATGTCAAAAATTCATTTGGATGTCAATCCCTCATTTTCTTCTTCAGCTGGCTGTATGCACAGACCAACTTGGAAATCCCAGACCACCCACCTTGAGTCTTGGATCTTGGTTAGCTTTGTTACCTCTCTAAATCTTTGGTTCCTCTCTACACCCTGTGTCTGATCTTAGCATATAAAGTGATTGAGAGAAGAATCAGAGTTCAGAATAGGGCTCTTAAACTTCAACTACGTTGCCACCCAGGCTGCCTCTTCCACGAAGGTGTAAGTGGTTGCTCTCAACATGACTGTGATTTGTGTGTTGCAGGCCTTTTCAACAGGGAACAGTGAGTGAATGCTGTCCATTCAGCATATCATACTGTCATTTCTGAGTTTTGCATCAATCACTTTGCAGACCTTGGCTGTTATTATGGCCTTGAATTAAAAAGGGGTCATGAGAACACTGTGGAAAGCTATTCTTGTAGGCACTCCACAAGCATTCACTAATGACCAGTAATGGAAACTGAGTTGGGTCTGGGCTTCAGAATCTCCTCTCCTACTGGCTAGCTACCTGCATGAACTTCAACATGGAACACAACGGTTCTCAATCTCTATTTCTTATGCCAGACTTGAAAGTCATTCCCGACACCCCTCTCTCTTTCCCTTATACCCTAAATTTGTCAGTCACCAAATTCCGTTGGTTAAATTTGCATCCTGAATATCTTTAGACTCCACCCACTCTGTCCTTTTCTCTCTTGGACTTCTGTCACGGGCTGTCTAAGCATGATGTTACTTTCTTCCTTAGCTTTCCCTTGCCCTTAGGCTGTAGTCCCACAACATGAAGAATGACTGCAGAGGGAATCTGAGCTGGCCCCCTATGCTCATCAGTCTTCCCTCAGGGCTTTTGAGCCCTCTGGTCTTTAACTTCTCTCTGTCAGGAATGTTCTTCTCTCAAGTCTCTTCACCAATTTACTGTTGCTCATGCTTCAGGTCCCTATTTCAATATTATTTTCTCACAGAAACTTCTGAGAAAGTTAAGTCTCCTTGTTATAAACTCTCACAGCACTGTTTTACTTTTGTGGCACTTCTCACAAATACAATTAAACACACACTTTCCTGTTATTAATTCTTTAGTTTGTCACTCCCATTAGATGTCAAGCTCTATGAAGGCAGGAATCTATTAGTCTTATTGACCATTGTCCACTCAATACACTCAATGCCTGGCATACATTACTGTCTCGAATGTATTCTTGAATAACTGAAGGGATAAAATGAAGGTGATACCACTTCTCTCTCATACAGTTGTGAGGATTCAGTGAATTAATGCCCATAATATTCTTAGCACAGTGCGTGGCACATATTCACATATTCAGTGAGTTATAACTATTTCCTGAATAATAATATAGACACTAGTCATAAAGTACATGGTTAAGACCAAATACTGGGGACATTAAGGAAAGGGAAAAAGCCATCAGGATAAAAAGAGTTAGGAAAATCTGATATTTTCTCTACTCTCTTTTGTTGACTTCAGGGCTTGGTGCTAAAGTCCTAACTGTGCTGCCCTGATCTAAGTACAGTCCACGCTCTTTCCTCTCAGCAGAGACCCTCAGTGCTCTTCCACAATCTTTTATTTCCATTCCCAATTGACAGCCTATTGCTGTCCTGACAGAGGATCCTCTGAGCTTGTTCTGCTTAAGCTCCCAGATAGAACCACTTCCCATATACTAGCTGATGTTTGTGCCTTCTGCCTCTCTGAGTCCATGAGAAACCAGAACACATCCCTCCACTTGTTCCTGGTCTTCTGTTCCCAGTGTCCACTCTTCTATCTCTGAGGGTATTTTATTCCCATTCGCTGAAGCAGAATTAACATGAGACAGGGAAGCATCAAAATCCTAGAGGAGAACACACGCAGAAACTTCTTTGACCTCAGCTGTAGCAACTTCTTACTAGACATGTCACCATAGGCAATGGAAACAAAAGCAAAAATGAACTACTAGAACTTCATCAAGATACAAAGCTTCTGCACAGCAAAGGAAACAGTCAACAAAACTAAAAGGCATCCTAAAGAATGGGAGAAGATATTTGCAAATGACATATCTGATAAAGGGCTAGTATCCCAAATCTATAAAGAACTTATCAAATGCAACACCCAAAAAACAAATAACCCAGTTAAGAAATGGGCAGAAGCCATGAATAGACACTTTTCCAAAAAAGCCATCCAGATGGCTAACAGGCACATGAAAAGATGCTCAACACCTCTCATCATCAGGGAAATACAAATCAAAACCATAATGAGATACCATCTCACACCTGTCAGGATGGCTAAAATTAACAACACAAGAAATAAAAGGTGTTGGTGAGGATGTGGAGGAACAGGAACCCTCTTGCACTGTTGTGGGAATGCAACTGGTGCAGCCACTCTGGAGAACAGTATGAAGGTTCCTCAAAATGTTAAAAATAGAACTACCCTACTATTCAGCAATTGCACTACTAGGTATTTACCCAAAGGATACAAAACTACAGATTCAAAGGGATACATGCACCCCGATGTTTATAGCAGCTTTATCAACAATAGCCAAACTATGGAGAGAACCCAAATGTCCATCAACCAATGAATGGATAAAGAAGATGTGGTATATATGTACAATGGAATATTACTCTGCCATCAAAAAGAATGAAATCTTGCCATTTGCAATGACATGGATGGAGCTACGGTGTATTATGCTAAGTGAAATAAGTTAGTCAGAGAAAAACAAATACCATATGATTTCACTGATATGTGGAATTTAAGAAAGAAAACAAATGAATATATGGGAAAGGGGAAAAAAAAAAAAGGTGAGGGGGAAACAAGCCATAAGAGAGACTCTAAACAACAGAGAACAAACTGAGGGTTGATGGAGGGAGGTGGAAGGGGGATGGGCTAGATGGGTGATGGGTAGTAAGGAGGGCACTTGTTATGATGAGCACTGGGTGTGGTATGTAAGTGATGAATCACTGAATTCTACCACAGAAACCAATATTGTACTGTGTGTAAACTACCTAAAATTAAAATTTAAAAATAATAATAAATAAATAAATTATAAGATTATTGGACAGGAAATAAAATAGTACTGGGGCACCTGGGTGGCTCAGTCGTTAAGTGTCTGCCTTCGGCTCAGGTCATGATCCCAGGGTCCTGGGATCGAGCCCCACGTCGGGCTCTCTGCTCGGCGGAAAGCCTGCTTCTCCCTCTCCCACTTCCCCTGCTTGTGTTCCCTCTCTCGCTGTCTCTCTGTCAAATAAATAAATAAAATCTTTTAAAAAATAAATAAATAAAATAAATAAAATAATCTAATACTTCCTTTCAAAAGTGCATTTCTGATGTAGAGTGAGATATTGAAAAATGAAGGATTTGGCCTTCAAAGTTAGTGAGCTGAATTTGATTAGTACCTAAAGAAAAAGTGAGAAAAAAAAATGTATATATCATTTTTTCCTCCCTCATTTCAAATCTTGATGGTATAAACAAGAAATAGAAGTTTATCCTGGGATGCCTGGGTGGCTCATTCGGTTAAGCTTCTGCCTTTGGCTCAGGTCATGATCCCAGGGTCCTGGGATTGAGTCCCACATCAGGCTCCTTGTTCAACAGGGAGCCTGCTTCTCCCTCTGCCTGCTCTGCCTGCCGCTCCCCCTGCTTGTTCTCTCTCTCTCTTTCTCTCTCTCTCTCTCGGACAAATAAATAAATAAATAAAATCTTAAAAAAAAAAAAAAAAGAAATAGAAGTTTATCCTGCTGCAGAATTAGTGAACTCTTGCAAAACTGACCTGATCAAAGTCTTTAAATCTCATGGAATTCCAGACTTCAGAAGGTTTTAGGAGTTTAGAAAAGGTTGAAGCCTTGGGTCAATGAGCTGAATATCCCCACTTGCTGTTAGACTGAACAATAGATGATTTAAATAAGATCTATTAACCTGGCAAAATAAAAGCATCCTTCTGAGAACTGGCTGTGCCTCCCCACTGGGAAGAGTGTACCCCATTCTTAAAAAAATAAAAAATAAAAACAACCACAATATCATTATCACATGTAAAAAATCAACAGTTTTAAAAAATATCAAATATCCTTTCAGGGCTCAAATATCCTATCAGGGCTCAAATATCCCACATGATTCTAAAATTCTTTTTGTTTATTCAAATCATTATCCAAACAAGGTCTGAACATTGCATTTGGTTGACATGTCTATTGAATCTTCTGTGACCTATAAGCTTTTGTTCCCATCTATTTTTGCTGCTTCTGCAATTTATTTGTTGAAGAAACTAATAATTTGTTCTGGAGAGATTTCCATATTCTGGATTTTACTGATTGCATCTCCATGTCTGTTCTCTTGAATCTTGCATTTGTCTTCCTCCATTTGACACTTATTTCGGTAGATAAATGTGTTCAATATTTCCCCACTCCACCCCAACAAAAGGAATACAAAGTATATCCATGATAAAACACATAAGCTATGATCTCATTCAAATAAATGTAGATATGTGAATGTCTACATATTGTTAACCTTAAAAATAAAACCGTCAGTTATTTCAACAGCAAAAGATGTGTTTATTAGGGAGTATCAGAGAATTGCAATCTGAGACAAGGAAGTTATAGCAAAACTATAGGCAAATCCACCAAACAAGAGAGGAACATTATTTTACAGAGAAGGAGGAAATTGGGAGGGGTCGTTTTGAACAAAAGTCCACTGGAGAGAAGCTAGAGTCCAGTTGATGGCAGTTTCTCATTGGGTGATTTGCAGGGATAGTTATTTTTCTATAGAAATTGCAATGTACACCTTTCGCTTTGGGGGCTGGTACTTGATGATTCTTTCCTGTTGAGATTCTTCTGTAAGGAGTCTGTAATTGACAGTTTTTCCTGTAATTGACAATTGAGTGGTAGCGCTCCCCCTACCAGCCCTGCTTCTAGTATCCTGAGTCCCCTTTAGTGAGATTTCCCTTTATTAACTTTCACAGTATGTATGAAGAGATGTTGAAACAAGTAGCCACAGAAGTGTTGATAGTGGTTGTCTCAGTGGGTAAGGTTTTTAGTGGACTTGAACTTTCATACTTTTATGTGTTAACATTTGCTGTAATGAGTAGGTATTTACATAATCTTAATGTGTGGCTATTTTTTGAAATGAGGAAAATAAAAATCCTAACTATCCTACTTCCTCTCCATTCCTGATCTATTTCACAACTTCTCTTTTGTTGAGTTCTATTTCTCTTTCATAAGTTCACTTTCTTGAATAAATGATTGAGATTCATTGATTTTACATTTTTTCATTCAACAAATGTTTTTGAATATTTGCTAAATCCAGATACAAAGATTTAAAGCTCTGGGCTGCCCTAAACAAGTGTGTTATAAAGTAAACCTGAACAAGCTGAGGCAGTTCTTCAGTCCTGGTGGCTCCAGTCGCCCCTGATGAATTTCAAAATAAAGTCCAAATGCTACATTATAACATACAAAGGTGGTCCTGATCTGACCCTGCACAACTCACTACAGCTACAGCTCATCCTTTTCCACTCCAACCACTCTGAACTACTCTAGCTCTTTTTTCAAAAAGATTTATTTACTTATTTGAGAGAGAGAGAGAGGAGGGGCAGAGGAAGAGGGAAAATCTCAAGCAGACTCCCCACTGAGCAGGGAGCCGATGCGAAGATCCATCTCAGGACCCCGAGATCATGACCTGAGCTGAAGTGAGGAGCCCGATGCTCAACTGACTGAGCCACCCACGTGACCCTGAACTACTCTAGCTCCTTGGACTCACCATGATTTCTCTTGGCTCTAAGACTTTGCTCACACTGATCTTTCTGTTGGGAAAAGTGTTTCCTTTTTTACCAACTCACATCCCCAACTCACATGGCTGACTCCAATTCATCCATCATCCTTTAAAATTCAACTTGTATTTCACCTCCTCTAGGAAGCATTCCCTGAGGTGATTCCATCACATCCCACGCATGCTTCTATCACAGATATAATGAATTGCCACATTACATGCTATTGGTGTGTACATTTAAGCACCAGACTGTGAGCTGCAGGAAGGCAGGGAACCCTGTTCTAGCACTTTCTCTCATCCTCACACTGCATCATGACATACATGTACTCCATAAGTAGATTTGAATGCATGAATGAGAGGCCACTTACTTAGTGACAGTTGCTTTCTTGAGACCTCCCACTGTACTATATATCATCAAATCCAGTGGCTCCTTCTCAGCCCAGTCTTCTCCACAGGCTTTAACACCGCTGTCCACCTTTTCCTTCTCAGAAATCCTCTCTTCTTTGGTTTCCATGACAACATATTCTCCTTGTACTCTTCTAGCTCCTGGAATCTCTCCTTTAACATATCTTTTTCTCCCTAAGACCCCTAAAGTATTGATAGTTTCCAAGGTTCAGTCTTTAGGCTTTGTCTCTCTTCACTTTATATCTTCCCTTGGAAAACCTGGCCAAGTAGATGCCACCCAAGACTCAGAGGCTCGCCCTGACTTTTGATCCTGAATTCCTGACCTAGCTTTCTCATGGCCAAATTTCCACAAAGATGTACTGTAGGATAGTGAGCTTAGCATATCTAAAAGATTACTCCTCTTTCTTGGCAATCCCTCCCCCATCTCCAGCATGTACACACATACACACACACACACACCTTTTTCACTTTGGTTATCATTCCTATAATTCTGCTGTATTAGGCCTAAAACACCAGCATAAAATATTTCACTCTTCTTTTTCTAACTTCAGTAAATTGAAAATGTTTGCCAATTCTACCCTGTCAAAGTCTAATATCACAACTCCTTTCCTTGAATGAAAAAATTAATATGAACATTTCAACCACATAAAATTCAGAAAATATTGCAACAAACAATTCTGCTGTATCAGAGTCAGTTTTTTTTTTTTTTTAAAGATTTTATTTATTTATTTGACAGAGAGAGACACAGCGAGAGAGGGAACACAAGCAGGGGGAGTGCGAGAGGGAGAAGCAGGCTTCCTGCGGAGCAGGGAGCCTGATGTGGGGCTCGGTCCCAGGACTCTGGGATCCTGACCCGAGCCAAAGGCAGGCGCTTAATGACTGAGCCACCCAGGCGCCCCAGAGTCAGTTTTTTTTTCTTCAAAAAATAAAATGTAATTACAGCTAAAACAACCCTTATGCTGTCCAATTCCCTTACCCTTCCCTAATGTCCCTTGCCCTCTGTCCCTAGGTGCCAGGAGGAAACCTTCCCTCCAAGCTACGATAATCAAAAGTGTCTCCAGACATTGCCAAATATCCTCCAGGGGGCAAAACTACCCCCCTCAACTACTGCTGCTCACTATCAAGTGAACTATACTGCTTTAAGCCCTGACCCTCACCCACATGTTGAAATCACCCCCCGCACACACACACACACACACACACACACATCTTAGACTCAAGCTATAAGGAGCTGCCTGATTTACCCTGACTCCCCACCTTACGATCATTACCAGATCTGGGACTGAATCTGTGGAGGCTGAGTTTCGCCTTGACTAAAAGCTACGTTTGAGCGGAGGCTAGACTTAAAGTTCAGAAAAACAAAGCTATTTACTGCAAGAGAAGAGGGTACACCCTGGTTGGGAGAGAACAGCTTCAATATTTTCTTCTCAGAAACTTCCGTGGAAGTGGGTGGTGCAACTCAGTAAGAAGCAAGCATGAGGAATGAAAGGCTCTGAGAAGGAAAGAGGCTACAAGGGTTGGACTCATTGGCCCTAATAGGGAACATCTGAGTATTTACTATGTTTCAGACACTCTGTTACAGTTACTAACCTCAAAACAGATTTCTGATGTCCACATTATCACCACCACCCTACAGGTGAAAAAAATGACGGAAAAGATGAGGTGATTTTCCCAAGGCCCCACAGTTCCTGATGAGCAGAGCTGGGATTCAAACACAGGGATTTGGGCTCTACAGCCTGAAATCTCACCTATGCTATCACACTCTCTCTTAGGAAGAAGTGCTTTCCTGAGCTCAGCTTTCTCAGCCTGAAATAAAGGGGCGCTTGGCTGGATGGGCCTTCCTGCAAGGGATTAGAGCATTCAGAACCAGTTCTCCCACATATTCCAAACCTGTGGGGCTAAACATGATGCAGATTCATTTTGAAGCTAAGCTCTAGAAGGTTTGGGTAGCAGCTCCGTCAAGGATGTCCTCAAGCAGCCTTGAATGTCTAGTCTCTTCACTGCCCTCCTGCTTTGGGTGAAAGGGTCTTCTTTATAAGGCTCCAAAGATTCCTCTTTGAACCTTCACATTATCTTCCTGCACTGACCTTGGACCTTCCTGTTCAGTCACTGGTATTTATCTCCCAGGTTGCGTAGACATCTCCATGTCCTCCCCAGATTTGTTTTATTTTCCTCAGTAAAGAAAACAGGCTAGGGGCGCCTGGGTGGCTCAGTCGTTGAGCGGCTGCCTTCGGCTCGGGTCATGATCCCAGGATCCTGGGATCGAGCCCCACATCGAGCTCCCTGCTCGGCAGGAGGCCTGCTTCTCCCTCTCCCACTCCCCCTGCTTGTGTTCCCTCTCTCACTGTGTCTCTCTCTGTCAAATAAATAAATAAAAATCTTTAAAAAAAAAAAAAAAAGAAAAAGAAAACAGGCTAGAAGCTGCTTTTCTCATCCTAAGTATACAGTTAAGTGCTGGCCCAAATATGATGCCAGTACAGCTTAGCTAACGTAACCATGTACTGCATGTCAACTGTTTATGAGGCATTGTGCCAAATACTACATGCAGCTTCTCCTGTAGTCCTCACAAACCCCTCTGAGGTACTTTTATCCCCATTTTATGGATAGGCAAAAGGAGGCTCAGAGAGCTAAAGTACCTTGCCCAGGGTCACATGCTAATAAGCCTCTAGCTAGTCTTCCAATCCAAGCATTATGACTCCGGAACTCATGTTCTAAATATTAGCAGGGAGAAAAGTTATCATGTGGGTTACATTTGGCAAACATGGCTTTGACACCTACTGTTATAGACTAACTTCTGGGCCATCTCCGAAGTGGTCAAAGTGTCCTTGAGAAATAATGCTAGTTACCTGTTGCTGCTGCTCACTCCAGAGGCAGAAGTCAGAGGGCCCCTCCTCATTCTTCCGGGCAACCTGTCCATTTTTTGTTTCAGTGCTCCCGCCCCTGATGTGGCCACCCCTTCCGGTTCCGGCGCTGTGTCCAGGACGTGCCTCAGGTCCTCCCTGAAGAGAGCATGCAGGAGCTAGACTTGGGGAGAAAGGCCACAGAGTGCTAGAATCGTCCTGGCCCCTGGGTGAGGAAGAGTGGCGCCACCCCGCGTGTGCTGCTCATCTCCGTCCCTGGAGGTCAGTGAGGCACCGGACCCGGACTGGGGACAGGGAGCTGGCAGACACCCTGGAGGCTGGCTCCAGCCTGCAGCTTCGGAGGTTGCCTGCTGCTTCTTCCTCCACCGCTCCTCGATGTGCCTCCCTGGGAACATGAGGAACTGGAACAGGTGTGCCCTCCCACAGTGGCCAAGCCCTCCTAGTGGCTTTTTTTTTTTTCTTCAAAGTGGGTGCCACACCCAGCGTGGAGCCCCAACCCCGAGATCAAGACCTGAGCTGAGATCAGTCAGTCTTAACTGACTGACCCCCTGGGCGCCCCTCTAAAGGCTTTTTGAAGAGGAAATAGTTCAGGCCTCTGATACCCTGGCTCTGCCCCATGAGGTCAGGCGTGACGAACCCCCCTGAACCACCTGCTGGACTTATTCCCGTTATTGTCTTTGACGTCAGAATGGAAGAAGCGCTTCTCTTGTGCTCTGGCTACTCGGTGCATGCGACCTCACAGCGTGGGAGAGCGAGTGGCTTTGCTTCCCAGTCAGCCCGCTGAGGCCCTCATTTTCAGGGCTCTAATCCTGGGCCAGGTCATTCTTCTCCCTGTGGCGAGGTCACCGCACCTAGCGATGGGCCAGCTGCCCCTTGGAATTCCCCGGGGAGGGATGGCTTCAGAACTTGGAGAGGCTGAAGGTAAGTCTGAGAGGGGCCTTTGGGAGGCCCATGCAGGGATGACAATGCAGGAAGGGCTGGTCAGTTTTAGAGGGTGCAAAAGGAGGTTAGCTGTTCCTACTGGGGTGTCTGGAGCAGGGGTCCACAAGGAGGAGGAAGTGCTCTATAGCAGAAGGACCCTCTAATACTGTAAAGTGAAAGGGTCCATAGAGAAAGTATGATGATATTCTCTGTCCCGCCTTCCCCCAGATCTTTCCAGTCTTGGGTTGTAGTGCCTTGCTTGACCATCACATACACACAAATAACCACAGCTCTATAGGTGCGTGGGAGAGGAGCACAGCTGTGGTGAAGGAGAGGATTCCCTGAGCCCCACTGGGGAGAACTTTAAGCAGAGGGCTGAATGTCTGACATCCAGGAGGCCCTACACCTTAGGCCATGGATCTTAACTGTCTCTGCTTTTCAAGATGCCGGCCCTGCCAGAGGCTATTGCAGGAACCCCGAGTAGCTGTGCATATCCAAATCAGAGGGAACACAGAAATCTCCAGGGCTGCCTTTTAGACTCTGCCTCCCCAGTTCTGCCTCTGTTCTGATTTCTCACTTCTGCCCTTTATTAGGACATCCTGATAACCCAGAACAGAGCTACCATATGATGATGGGACTGATCATCGTGCACCTGCGGCGCATCCATTCAGGGGGTACACTGGCCGTGAGAACCTATCTTGGCTGCCAGACTAAATGGTGCAGCTGGTGGGGGTTATGTCATCCTAGTGTGTCTTGATCTGACCCTAGAGAGTTGAGGTTGGAGAAGTACATGTTCACATTTAACTTCCAGGGCAAAGGCAGGCACCAGTGGTTGGCACTGAGTGAGGACAGTCGTTGCAGGGTGCTTCCAGATATCATTTGCTCTTTTGAAGCACTTTCCTACCTACTTCATCCCTCTGGGGTCAGAGTACCACATTGCTCCCACAAACTATGGTACCTGCTGGTGTCAGGAAGGCGACTCTAGAGACCCCTCCTTATTGAAAGAACTCTTGGGGCGCCTGGGTGGCTCAGTTGGTTAAGCAACTGCCTTCGGCTCAGGTCATGATCCTGGAGTCCCGGGATCGAGTCCCGCATCGGGCTCCCTGCTCGGCAGGGAGTCTGCTTCTCCCTCTGACCCTCCTCCCTCTCATGCTCTCTCTCTCTCATTGTCTCTCTCACAAATAAATAAAAAAATCTTAAAAAAAAAAAAAAAGAAAGAACTCTTAAGCCCTAGTTTGCCACATGATTTGCAGTCCTACTCTTGGTTTGAGTACAGGGAGTACATGAGCTTCATGGCATCACTGACCCTGCCTGGGAGCCTTATTGAAAGAGTTAGAGGCAGGAATCCCTGCCTTTTGCCTGATATCAAGCGCAGAGGGAAGGTGGAGTGGAGAGCATCGTGGGAAGCAGAAACTGGCAGTGTTAAATAGGAGGAAATGATCTGACTTGAGACCTGGTTCTACCATGCATTGGTTGTGTGTCCTTAGGTTAGTGCTTTAGCTTCCTGAGTTAGTCTCATTACTTGTTAAATAAAGAACTGCTAATACTGTTTCCACAGGGTTTGTTGAGGGAACACATGGAGCTGAGTAGTGAATGGCAAAGGCTTTGAAGACTAATAGACCAAGGTGTGCCCTGTATAATGGGGCTTACCACAATGCTATGGGTTGTTAAGAGGATTGAGTGGTATAATGTGTATAAAGTACTTAGCACAGTGTGCTGCATGTGATGGCAAGTGGTAGCTGCAATTAATGACATTATATTACGGTCCTTGCTTTCCCCAAGGAGGCGGATTCCCTTCTGTAATGCGTGCCACCCTCTCTTCCAGTCTTCAAGAGCCAAGATGCTATTTCTGTTTGGCGTAGGGAATGGAAACCATGGTGGAGCAGTGTGACCAGCTCAAGTTGGCAGGTATTGAGTTGGGTCACTGCGGATGTGAATCTACTCCAGTAACACCATAGGATGGAAGAAGGATGGAAATAGGGAACGGGTAGTTCTGAGGCTGCTCTATCTGAGGGGCCCATAAAAGGGGTAAACAGAGAAGTGAAGGAGGTAAATCCATAGTGAGGACTAGAGGAGGGGGAGTTAAGTCTTATTTAGGGGATCTCTGTTAAGGACAATGGGGAAGTTTATACAAACTCTTGCCTGTGTTTATTCTCTTTGATTCTTGCCACTGTCCATCTGTCAGGCAACATGCAGGCCAACTGTTTGACCCTCCTTGTCTGTTATGCTGAAATACAATCTCAGAAGTGTCTAGTGGAAAAATTACCACGTGAGCAATGAGCTAGTGGGCAGATCATGTTCTCCAGGGACTCCCATCGGCCTCTTATAAAATATCAGTCTAACTTAGGCCCCCTTTCTTGTGTTTCTATGGGCTGTAGTTTTGATCGCCATTCCTTGAACCCCTTTAGATGAGCCTTGTGTCAGATTTCTCTCACTGTGACAGGACATGAACAATACTCCCATGCAGTAGAGCTTGGGTTTCAAGTTCCTGATCTGCCACTATCTGCTGGATTAACCAAGGCTAATGACTTAACCTTTCTGAGATCCTATTCGGTTTGTGAAATGAAGGTGTTGGGCTCCATTGTCTCAAAATTTCCTTCCAACATTCTACCTGCTTCTCTTCCACATAAGAGATGTCCCACTCTTAGCTTTTTTTTTTCCCCCCTTCTGCATGATTTTGTCTCTCTTAGAGTAATAAAGGAGAGGCTAGAGGTTGGGTAAGCAGCAAAATTTAATACTAGGAGTATGACAGTCAATTAGAATCATTTATGTTTCGAGTCTCCTGAAAACTGATTAAAGTCCCCCTTTGGCTGTGGAGGTGGGTGGGGACTACAATAAGCATGATAATTACTGTTGGGCCTCAAAGAAGGCTACCAGATATGGGGAGAGAAACAATTATTCATTTTCTTTCTCAAGACACATTTGCTTTTTGAGGCAAACCCCAGTTTTGTTCATGCTTTCTAAATGGCTTCTTAGGGCCCCTTCCTGATAGTTCTGTGGCTGAGCTACTACAGAAAGGTGTTTTGAGTATGAGGACTCACTGGGCCAGGTCATCTCTTGGCCATGTGTCCTGGGGCAAAGCCCTTTACCTTTCTGGAAGTATAGTGCACATTGTCAAGAGCCTGTGCAGTGCAAATTGACCAAATTGATGAGCATGGCCCTTGAGATAGTATAGGATGATGGTTAGGAGAACCGCCTTGGAAATCAGGCAGATATGGATTGAAACCCCAGCCCTGCCTCTAAATAGCTATGCAAGCTTGGCAAGTAACTTAATCTCTCCAACCCCCCCTTATCCACCTGTAGTGAACCTGTAAATGGAATGATAAGGGTTCCTACTTTACATGGTTGCTGTGAATATCACATGACATGTGGCAGATGTGTAGCCTGGCACATAGTAAATACTCAAAACTAACTCTTATTATATTACAGGCATGATTCATGCCCCCTAAGGGGCTGAAAATCCAGTGGGAGGGGCTAAGTTAAAATACCAGTTAAAAGCAGTGAGTGATAAGTAACACACATATTCAGGGAGGTCCAAATGGGTATGGGAGGGCATTGTGGGGAAGATGGGAAATGAACAGGGTCTGAAAACATCAGAATGATAAGGACCATCCATTCATTCTTTCACCAAGTTATGGAGAACTTACTTCTGTTAGAGACTATACCAAGTGCTGGAGTGAACAAGATACATTCTTATAATGGACCAAATGATAAACAAATAAATATATGGTATATTTAAGTAGTAATAAACACTGCGAAGAAAAATGAAGCAGAGTAAAAGAAACAAAAATCATGGCAGGAGGTAGGATAAAGTTAGTAAGAAACTTTCAAACAGAAGCCTGTATGAAACAAGAGAGGAAGCAATGTGCAGTTCTGTGGGAGGAGTTTCCCGGGCAGAAAGAAGAGCAAGTGCAAAGGTCCGGAGTCAAATGGTGTTTAGTGCATCCACAGAACGATGAGAAGGCTAATGTGACTGGAGTAGAGTGAGCAAGGGAAGAAGAGTATAGCAAATGGGGTTGAAGAGGCAGCCAGCAGCCAGATTTTGGATTTTATTCTAAGAATGATGTGAAGCTTCTGGATATATAAGAGCTGGGGAGTGACAAAATCTGACTTCTGTTTTTTAAAGTTTCACTCTGGCTGCTGTACAGAAAACACATTATGTTGCCATGGTGGTTAGCAGGGTGGGGGAGGTAGAGAAGGAGTGGAAATGAAGTGTTGGTAAAGATTGCCATGATCAGATGCGAGGCGAGGGGGGACGAATGGGGAGGTGGTGGGAAGTGGTAGATTCGGCTTGTGTTTCAAAAGCCCAGCCCATGAAGTTTGCTGATGGGTTTGGATGTGGAGTCCTCAGCTTGATGAGCCGGCGAACACAGGTGTCCTTGAGGGAGATGGAAGGAATGACGGGAGGAGCAGGCTGGGGGGCTTTAGAATCAGCAGTTTGTGTGTGCCTGATAGACAGATGTCGTAGGGTGTGGGAAAGTGACACAGAGGTAACGGAAGCTTGGCAAACTGAACTACAGAAGATTTCAGAAGTAGCCTGGAACCACGGGGAAGGCCTCCAGGGCCAGGATGCATCTGAACTCCAACCACTGGGCAAGAACGATGACATTGCCCATTCCCTGCCGTAACAGTTGGCAAAGTCCTCACTGAGTGTTTGGAGATTTGCCAGGCCCTTTGCATACAGTGTGTCATTAACCCTTACGCTAGCCTCAGGAAGTAGGCCCTCTTACAACCCCCGTTTCATAGACAAGCCACCGAGACAAAGGGGTGGCATGGCTCATCCAAAATGAAGCATCCAGTGAGGATGCGCTGAGAGTCTGGCTGTCTTGTCTGTAGACCAGAGCCTCTCGGGAGAGCCGTGGGATAGTCCTGCGCCTTGGACAGCTGCCCGGGCGTGCATCGCCCGGGCCACCTTTCTGCAGGTACTGCTGGTCTGGAGGAATAGTCAGAGCCTCCGATTTCTACCAGTAACAATGGTGCTGCGTGGGAGCTTCCCCCTTGGAATAGACCTTTTCTTTTCTTTTCTTTTCTTTTTTCAGGCATTGATCCTGCCCCAGGGTGTTTTCCAGAACTTGCACTGCTCCCTAATTACCTACTAATGCTGAGGGCTTATGAAAATGCTGTCATTTGTTTGAGAAGGGGAGGGAAGACTGAAAGAAGAAAAAAAAAGAAAGAAAGAAAATGCTCTGAAACCTGGCAGAACTCCAGGCCGGGTAATTACATTCTTCGGGGTGGTGTTCTCACCACACACAGTCTGTGGAGTATTTTGGGAGCTTTCTGTAGGAATTGTGCTAAAAACATGAAAAATATTATCATTATTATTTTTCTTCTACATCTTTTAAAACGGGGCCTTTATAAAGCCGCGGAGGCAGCCTCTCTCTGATTGCGTTTTTGCCAATTTGTTAGCTGTCAGCGATCTGTTCTCAGATCATAAATTTGATGGCTTCTCCCCCTCCTTGAATTGTTTCACACTAGAAGCCCAAAATCTTCAAGCCAGAAGAGACCTTGGTACAAGCCCCACATTTTACAGATTGAGATGCAAGCCCAGGGGAGGGAAGGAACCTGCTGATCTCCCCTGCAGGCAGAGAGCACAGATCCTCCCAGACCCATCCCTTGTCCTTGTTCTTTCTCACTGGGTCCCTGCCCTCAAAGGGACTCACCGTGTCAGAGCCAGAACAGTCTATAGCCATCACCTAATCTAGTCTTGTCATTTTACAGGTGGGGGAACAGAGGCCTAGAGATGAAATGAACTTGTCCCCCAAGTTGATATTGGGTGGGTGGTTGGACCCTTGAGTCTACCTTCCATTGACCGAGAACTGGCACTCTGGGGCCCGTGGGCCAGCTCAAGCTCAGGGACAATTTCCTCTGCCCCCACCCTTTTTGTGCCCCTTGCAGGGAAGGTACACTTAATATTTTTAAAAATCCTTATTTCTGCTTTCTCTTAAAAAAAAAAAAAAAAAAAAAAAGACTATTTGGCCACATCAAGCCCATGGTTCCTTACAAGAATTGGCTGGCATCGAGGCCTTGCAACTACCTTTTGAAAGGTTATACACCTTCTGGTTCACTTTGTCCTCATTGTTCTCTCCCCCACGTGGCTGATTTCATTCATTTTCTTCCTTGGCCCAAAGAGGCATTTGTATTTGAAATCCCTGCCCAACACCACACTGTTTGATTTGTGGTGTAAAACCAAAGCCAAAAAAATAAATCTCAGGCTATTTTAGCTATATGGTAATGAAACTTAAAGAATGCCAAAGAGGGACACCTCCGTGGCTCAGTGAGTTAAGCCTCTGCCTTCTATTCAGGTCATGATCTCAGGGTCCTGGGATCAAGCGCCGCATCAGGCTCCTTGCTTGGTGGGGAACCTGCTTGCCCTCTGCCTGCCGCTCCCCCTGCTTGTGCTCTCTTTCCCTGACAAATAAATAAAATCTTAAAAAAAAAATAAAAAATGCCAAAGATACGAACCACGATAGGTCAAATTGATCGTAGGGGTAGATGCCATGCCATCTCTGGGGCTCAGTTTGAGCAGCATTACAAGGCCTGTCCACAGCCTGGAGTCCCTCCAGTAGATACACATCCATCTGGACTTGGAGGAACACTCATTTTCAGGTGTACTATTTTAAATGTGAAAAGTCTTGAAAGAATATGAATCTAATCTTTTTCCAATGTAATATGATGAAGGGAGAGACTAGGATCAGGGGCCTGGTGTCTAGTCCCAGGCATGCCAGTTGCTATGTCCCCTAAGAAAGGTGTTTCAATCTCAACACTATTGATATTTTGGGCCAGATAGTTCTTTGTTGTGGGGGGCTGTCCTATACATTGCAGGATGTTTAACAGTATCCCTGGCCTCTACTCACAAGATGCCAGCCGCACCTGCCCAGTTATGAGAACCAAACATGTCTCCAGACATTGCCAAGTATCCTCTGGGGGAGAAAATCACTGCCAGTTGAGAACCACTATCTTAAGCTGACCAGCTAGGCACTCTGAGTCTTACTTAATCTGTAAAAGTAGGTTCTAATTCCTGTCCTTGGGGATTTGGTGTGTGTGTGTGTGTGTGTGTGTGTGTGTGTGTGTGTGTGTGTGTGTGTGTAGGAAATGAAATGAGATGATGGATGTATAAGTATGTAAATCCCAGTGTGTGACATATTGGTACAGGGTTTGGTTGCCATCAATCACAACAGACTATGGACAGTCAAGCCTTCCAAGCCTGATATTGGGGATGGCAAATAGGCTTCAGAACTAATGGGGGAGACAGCATGATGTACTAATGACGGATGACATCAGAATAGGCTATTAAGGCAAGGTATAGTATGGCAGCCCAGCCTTTGAGGCTAAGGAAATGAGGAAATCCCTTTCTACTCGTGGCCAGTCTTTTCTTTCTTATGTACACTCCTGGTCATGTAAATATTGTCTTAAAAATGTCCCATCACTCCCCATTGCCTGCAAGAAATTCAGTGGCCTCCAACTCCTGACCGTGACTGCTAGGTTTCACGTTCCCCACTCTCTCTTCCCAGTCTAGACACAGGTGCCAGGCTCCCAGAGTATACGGTGCCCTCTCCTGCCTCCAAGCCCTTGCAGCTGCTCTTCCCTTGGATCGTGTGTCTTCCCTCCGCCCTCACTTTCTGCCTTTTGAAGCCTTGCTGGCTCCCCATGGTTGCTTCCTTCTTTGCTCTCCCAGAGTTGTGTTTACATCTCTATCAAGCACGAGTCATGGTCTGCTTTGGATGACAGATGGCAGGATTCATCTATCTTCCTCCTCTACTATATTCACCTGCCTGGAGGCGGAAACTGTGTCATATTCTTTTCTATATCCCCCAGCCCGTGACATCCTATGGGATACAGAGTAGGTTCTCCACCCATATTTGAAGAGAATTTCCAAGATAAATAGTTGAACCTAAACATAATTTGACCTAGATGCTCAAGTTTGAAATATGTAAGCTCCATGTTTATTTAATCATTGAACAACTATGTATTTAATAGGCCAAGGGGAGCCATTGACCATATTTGAGCAAAGCAATGACATAGTTAGAGCTATATTTTAGGACAACCTATCTGACTATAGGATTTCTGATGATCATAGAAAATGCCTGGTTTTGACTCCTTAAAGCCCCCTTCCCCCAAAGTAAGCAAAACAAATCTTAACTATTACAGGTAGGTGTTGAGGTTTTGCTAATTAATCCTTGTAAAGGACTTTGAGATCTTCCTCTGAAAGGTGACAGAGCAGTGTGAAGCTTTCAGTGACAGCCTAATTATTATTATTACCAGGCACAAAGCTCGGGGAACTTAAAAGATCCCCAGGTACCATTCAAAATAGCAAGAGACAAAAATATGCAAATGGAGAAATTATATTATAAGAAGGAATCCTGGCATTACAGACTCCTAATGTTGTCAGGGACCTTAGAGGTCTTTCCTGATCTGTTCTCTCACCTTCTCAAGCTGATGCTTACACTCCCTCTGGAATGTTCTTGCTCAATACTTTCTGCCATTAGAGCCTGAGGGTTAAGAGCTTGGGCCTCAAGGTAGAGTTTTCTGTGTTCAAATCCTCATTCTCTTCCTTGTTAGTAGTGGCAACTTGGGGAAATTACTAGGTCTCAGTTTCTTTATCTGTAAAATGGGGGTGAGATTATCTACTACAGGCATCATTGTACAATTAAGTGATGTGTGCACATTGCCTGGCACATGATAAACGAATAAACACTCTCATTAAAAATCACTTGAGCTAATTAATAGATGTGAAAGTGCGAAGGAAATTAGAAAGCATCTGACCTCCAAGTTGTTCCTACTTTCAGAGCTCCATCAAACATGGTGAGCTATTTCTTGCAAATCCCAGCCCTCGTAGCGTCCTGTGAGTGTGTGTAATTGAGCAATCTTGGTGAAGGAAGCGAGGAGCCTTGGGAAGAAATGGCCTAGTCAAATGCCAAAGCAAAATCAGGTCTGTTCTTTCTAATTATGGAAAGGTAGAACTTTCCTTTTCCTGTGTCATCATCTGTTGGGTGGGAGTTCTGACCAGGGTCGTGGGTCAATTGGTAATGCCCAAAACATTCAAGTTCACAGGATGGACCATATGTTGGTCCTGAGGGTCCAGACTCCATCTTAGTACATCTGTATTTTTATGATTTAGTCCGCAGAGCCTCCGGTTTTTCATCTGTAAAATAAGGGTGGTGGCTACTTCACAGGGCTGGTGTGAGCAGAGAGTGAGGTCACACTGTAAAGCTGCTTCAGAAACTGCAAAGTGCTCTGTGATGGTTCGTGACTGTCACTTTGCAGCCCACACTATTTCCCTGAACACAGTTGTTCTCTCTACAGGTTATTTCAGTAGAAGTTCCAGTCCAGGAGGGTCTGTGGAGTTCTCGTTTACATTGGGCATGACCAGCATCCAGAGATAACTGAAAGAAGCCTGAATCTTCTCACTAGAACCCCTGCAAAATGACTCATGTAATTGTTCTAAGTATCCTTAGCCTTTGTTGTACACCCACACGATTCTGATGCTATAGACTCCAGTGGCATGCAGGGAAAGTGGGAAGGGGACCCGTTTTAAATGCCTAGGATTCAGAAGGGACCACCAATTCCACTTGTAAAAGCAGACAGGGACTGCCAAATGTCCAAGCCGAGGCACCTGCCAATCACTCCAGACCCTCTGGTTTGCCTTTCTGTCATTCCTCCCATTAGGGAGGAAAAGCCTTTATTTTCCTTTAAAAGCTCCTAGGAGGGATTTCTAGGGTCTTCCCCCTTAGGAATTAGTTGTAGGAATAATTGGGCCAGTGGAGTGCAGGAGATATATCCAGCACAGCCCGTGCGCTCCTAGAAAAAGTGACCTAGATCAAGCAGCGGGTGGATGGAGGACTATTGTGGGGACCCCCTGCCACCTACTGACTTACAGCTGAACCCACATTTCCAGTAGCATCTGTGGGGCTGGGAGCTGGGGGATGGGGCAGAGAGAACTGGGGGAGGCGGGGGAGGGTGATGGGGACGGGGTTGTTCCTTTCAGGACCAGGCTCCCTGTATCATCCCCCCCAGCCCCCTCCACTCCCCATCTGCACACACAGAGAGGAGGAGAAGGTGAGGACTGGGAGACCGGGTGGTAGGGAGAGGAGGTCAGCCGTGAACTTGAGCTGGCTCGGTTGGGTATTAGCGCCACCCGAGCTTGCAGCCTGTGTGAGTGTGAGGGGGAGAGCGAGAGCAAGGGAGGGAGAGAGAGGCAGGCTGCGAGAGGAGAGAGGAGAGGGGGAGCAAGCGCTCCGCCAGCATGAGGACGGGCTTCTCTTTTCCGTGCTCAGTTAATCTGGCTGTCAGTTGGTGTTAACGCTGCCGTTTAAGTGCTCCGATTCCAAGGGAAACAGACAAACCTCCCAGAAGGAAAGAAGGAAGCAGCAAGGAAGGCAGGAACTGCAGGAGGAAAAGAACAGGCAGAACAGAGAGGAATCAAGGGAAGGGGGGGGAAATACCAAATCTATGACTGGACCTGGGCTTCTTTTTCGCCAATGCAAAAAGGAATATGCAGCACATTTTTGCCTTCTTCTGCACCGGTTTCCTAGGCGCGGTAGTAGGTGCCAATTTCCCCAACAATATCCAGATCGGTGAGTGAGAGGGGCAGCCTGGGGAGGGACTTTCTGGGTCTGGCAGGGGTTTTTTTGGGGAGGGTTGTCTGTGTCCCCCAAACCCCCCTCCCCCCGCTAGGGACTGTGCTTGGATAGAAAGCTGGGTGATGATGGAAGGCAGACTTGGACCGCCAGCAGGGGAGGGGGCTTCTCTTGATCAGATGAGGGGCAGAGGGAAGTGTGCACACACATACACATACAAACACAGATCCACACACACCACTCACACTCTAGGCATGAGCATGTGAAATGGAGGAACCACTGCTTTGAAAGAAAGAAAATTCAGGCTGTAGCGAGGAGGAGGAGAGAGGTGGTGGGTGTTTAAAGGAGTTCACTCCATTGCTTGATAGATGGTGCCTGATTTCATTTATTTATATAAATATGTGTGGTGTATTTCTGTGTGTGGTTAGGTATTAAATATGCACATATGTATTTAACTGACTGAGGAGATGATTTCTTGGCTGGGGGAGGGGAAAGAGACCCTCTGAAAGAAGGAGTGTAGGGTGCTGGGTTTATTGCAGCCCCTGAAATAATGCCAGGAGGCCCCCACTCTAAGTCAAGGGGGGCTCTCATTCCTGCGCTGGACACCCCCAGCTGCCTTCTGTCTGCTCTCTGCCATGCTGGGCTGGTGGTCCCCAATCCCCTGATTCCAGAACTTCGTAGTCTGCCTTTCTTCCTTTCCTTGCCCCCTCCTCTTAGATGTTCCATCCACAGACATTGTCTACCTTTTACACATACAAACACACACAGACACGTTTCCCTTCCCTCCTCTTAGCTGTCCCCATCACTAGGCTCTATCCTCTCAACTTAGAGGCAGGTTTCAACATGCTTTTTGTCCCCCATTTCCCCCTCTTGGTTGTCATGCTTCTAAAAGGACCCCTCACCCTCCCTGTATTTGTGGGGCAGCTGATAGATACTGCTCCTCCTCATAATAATGGGTGAAAGCAAAACAATAGGAGCAATAACACCAGTAACAATGTGTGTCCACAAGGGCTCGGGGCTCCAGTGTGACCAGCGTTCCAGTGCTCTGTGTGTCCCGGAATGGAGCTAGCTGCTTTGCTCAGAGGCATCTTGGATGGTTTGGGTTCTGTTTTCTCTCCCTCATGGGGACATAGCTCCACTAGGGAAAGTTCCTGTTACTGGTAGTTTGTGTTCTTTGTGTGAGTGTGTGTTTGTGGGGGCATATGGTACAGGTCCTATTTTGCTGGGCACACGAGTGCTGCAGTACCAGGCTCTTTCGGCCTCTCCAGCACGCTGGCTCCCAGGGTGGTTGGAACAGCCGTGAAGTAACTTGCTTTGTTTCCTGACACCTGTTAAACTATATTCTGAAGTGGGTCTGTGTTAGTGTCTTACACGCAAAACAAAACTTCCTGCCTCGGGAGACGCTTCCTTTGCAGCCCCATCTGTAGCCGCCTACCGCCCCACCCCCACCCCTCTCTTTCATTCATTACGGAGGAGGCAGGGGACAAGGAAGTGTTTGGGGTGTGGTCACCTGGGGGGTGGGGAGGGAGGGTGGAGCATCAGAATCCAGCAGGAGTTGTTTTTACTCTTTAAAATGGAGGCATATGAACATGTGTAAATCACTTTCTCTTATGTGTAGCGTTGTTTATGTTGGTACTGATGCATTGCCCATACTTTGCTGATTGGAAATGCTTGTCTTGAGATATGTGGACTTGCTTTCTCCAAGTGTATTTGTGTATAGCACTATGGGTATAAACGCGTGGAGGTGGTTTGTGTTTTGTGTACGTGTATATGATATGTTCGCCCGTGTACCTCTGCAGATTTTTCATCGTATTTAGCCCCAACTTATTTGTTCAACTGGGAGAACCATTATTTGTTTTCAAATAAAAGGTTGAAACATTAAATTCCAGAACAAATGCTGAAAATATCACCGCCATCAGGTAGTACTTGATTCTACTTGTACAATAGCTAATAAAAGCTTTACAGTCCATTTATTGGTTCTTAAAAACAAACACATACCCACTGTATAAGAAGTTATAAGTACATTATGTTGGGACTGTGATTCCTGTTGAATCTGAAATAAACTTCTATGTAAACATTCATTATAGTTCAGTCTCTGGAAATAGCTGATTCTAATCCGTAGAAATGGAATTTAATTTCATTTTACATGTCCACAGTAAATACAAAGTTAAGCCATGTACTCTTGCCCCAACAGGCACCTTTGTAATGCTTTTCACTAGAATAGAATGTTCATACCCTCTTGACATTCTTAAACCCCCACATCCTTGAAGTCCAAGGTTCTACCATGCAAATATACACCAGGGCAATCTCTTATGTAACAAGCCATTCCTAGGTAGCTGGGATCATGAGTGTCAAAGAGGAAGCAGAATACTGTTTGTAAAAATCCAGGGTTTTCAGAAGAAATGAATAATATACCTCAGAGGTGATAGAATAATTAAATTGCATTCAGGTCTTGCCAGGTCAAAGACCAAAAATGTCAAAGCAAAGGGTGACAGTGCTGAAGAAGCCCACAGGGTCCCAGTGCTAGACTTCCCCCTGCAACATTTGTTACTACTACTTCCTGTAAGGCTCTGTAGTGAGGAATGGGTCCAATACAGGAAAAATTAGACACAACGAGGGTTTACATGCACACAAGAGCTTAGGCCACCTGGATGGTTGCAGGAGGGAGGAGGAAGAGAAATGCCGTTCTCCTGTTTTCTCTGACCTGATCTGGGTTGAGGAATGAACAACCAAATGTTTGGGCAGAGTGGTAGAGGCCCTTGTCACATAAAAGCTCATCTGTGGAAGTTTAAGCCTCCATGTCCACTTGAGTCTATTTGAACTCCCCTCCCCACCACTGAAGGCTACAACTAGTGGGTTTGGCATGGAGAGAAGAAAAGGGCCCATCTGAGGTGGGCTGTTGGGGGATTAAACCTGCCTCTAACCCAGACACCATGTTGCATTTTCTTTCCTCGTAGGGGGATTATTTCCAAACCAGCAGTCACAGGAACATGCCGCTTTTAGATTTGCTTTGTCACAACTCACAGAGCCCCCAAAGCTGCTCCCCCAGATTGATATTGTGAACATCAGCGACAGCTTTGAGATGACCTATAGATGTAAGTAATCGCTGCTATTCCTGACATTTCTTTCTGCGATCGACCAATGAAAGGAGGGCCTGTGAGTGGGTGGTAGTGTTGCAAAAACCACTTGAGTTGTCATTCGTCTTCATAAGATAAAGCCCTCCAAGAAAAATTTCCAGGGCCTTTTGAGTGATTCTATCAGTTGGTATTTTAGATCCTGGAATGCTTTAGAAAATGGGTCTGCTTTTTCACTGTCAGCTAACTTTAAATGCCAGTATGATGGGCGCTTGGGTTGACTGCCTCTTCCCTACCTTGGCAAAGGTTTTCTTCTTCAGCTGAGAGAGTTTCACACATGAGAAACTTCTGAGAGATACAGAATTAAAGTTTCTGACTTGGGAAATGTGGTTTAAGATGCTTACGCCTTTCCCGTGCACAAGTTAAAAGGAGAAAATATACCTGTATTTGATTAGAAAGGATATGTGACAAGTTGTCTATCCGGTTCCCCACTTTGGGAAATGGCCCGTAACTATTGTAAAGTTGGTGCCTTGATTATTTCCAAAATGCTTTGAAGTGATTGATTGCTTAAGACATAGTTTGTTGGATGGCCTTTGAGAGGTGACCTCAAGAAGGAAAAGGAAGAGAGAAGTCTCTGACATATGAATTGAATACATAAGAAAATATGGGCAACAAACACCATTTTGAGTTTTTCTGACAACTAGGACTGAAAAGGAGATCTGTGTGGTTGCATGATTGCTATTTGATGACAGATGGAAGCATAAAAATTAATCAGTAGGGACATTTTCCCTTCAGGGATTAAGCTCAAGTGGGAATTTATGGCATGGAGGTGTGAGCTGAATGGGCAAGAACAATTGGAGACCCCAAACTGGATTAAATTGGCACCATAGGCTTTGTGTGCCCCTGTGGACTTGGTGACTTCTACTGAGCTTTGCATAGTCAAAGACATAGATCACATTTCCTTCATCTCGTTCCCACATTCCCTCATGGTGGGCTCTCAGTGGTTTGAACTGAATGTGCATTATGCATTGAAAGCTCATACTGAGAATTTGGAATTCTCCCTATCCCTAAGACCACTCATAATATAAGATAATGTTCATACAAATTCCAAGAATTACAATTATACCAGATTCCACTTATTGAGGATTTACTGTGTGTTGAGAACTATGACAAGTATTTTATAGACAGTTATATTAGCATTTATTATCACTTATTGAGCATCACAAAGGCCCATGCAATGCACTAATTTTCATGTGTTAGCTGATTTAATCCTCACAGGCACCTTAGGGGGGGCACTATGTTACCTTCTATTTAGGAAACTGAGGCTACAGCAAGTTATATAACTTGCCCAGGGTTGCCCAAGAAGTAAATGGTGGTCCTGTGACCTCACAGTCCATGTTCCTGGCACTGTGATAGATATACTGTTTCTTATGGTAGCCTGATCAATTCTGCTTAGATTACCCAAGAAGCAAAAGGGAGTTTTCGGAGACTTTTAAGGCAGTGGCTTGATAAAGCACCTAAGGAGAAAAGCTTATAGTGCTTCAAATTATAGCTGTGATTTTACACAGGAGTGGCCCATTGAATAAATAAAATAGCAATTTTGCATTTTGGTAATGCTGAGGTTGAAAATCTTGTCTACTGTGTTACTCACTATCCTTAAAAAAGAGCTGGAGTTTAATTGTTGAGGTCTGTGTTCTGTGAAACCATCTCCCTGGAAAGCTGAATAATGTTGAATAGGTAACCTCCATTCCTTTTGCTATGGCTTAGACTAGGGTCTTTGAAGGGAGGATTTGGGTGTAAGCATCAACATATCTAAAAACCGCCTATGATTATGCATAATATTTTGCATTTATATGCATATGCTAATTTATTTACTGAGGAGCGGCTCCATAGCTTTTGTCATACTCCATAGCTTTTGTCATACTCTCAAAGGGGTCCATTACTCAAGAAGGATTACTTGCTTAAGGAATCAGGAAAAATAAATGGCTGGTGTGCGTATTCACTCATACTGCTGAGAATTGTCTACAGCAGAGCTTGATGGAATGAGATGTTAACTGCTGTCCTAGTGTCAAGATGTTGACTGGCAGGACAAGATAATAAAAGACAAAAAAAAATAGGAAATGTTCGGTGGCAAAAGGTGGTGCTTCTGTATTGTTATCTTAACTACCTAACACTTGATCTGTAATAGGGTTGTTGGCCATTTACTGGGGAGATTGAAATACGATACACAATGTTATCCATTGTGGTTAGTGAACCTGGAGTGAATGGATCTGGGTTTTTGAACTTGATTCCTGCCATATACCAGTGTACAGGTTTCTATTAATTTGGTCATTCTTTAAATGTTTCTTCAATGCTATGAACTGAGATGGACCCTGGGAAAACAGAGATGATAAAAGGCCCTTGCTTTCAAGTAGCTTTTGGTCCAGTGGGGAATGTTGCTGTGGGGATTGTCTCAGAAGCAATAATACTATCTTGTGCTTAGATCTTTATTTTTTTCTCTTTAACTCCAAAATCAGAGCCAGTTCTGGGCAGTTTGGGTGGCAGTGGAAGCATTGTAATTCCCAGCCTGCCTGGAAGATTCTCTGTTAGCTTTAATATGAGGCGAGGAAACCTTTTGGGGCTATGTTCTCTATGGTCCGTTGGTTTAGGAAAACTGTACATCCGTACAGTGAGTACATCTGTACTCATTCCCGATTTGAATTGAGTAAAAAATGTCAAAGACAGTAGACAGGTTTTCGGTGGGCTACATTAACTAATCATTTATGGAAAACCAAGAAAAGCATCTTATTCAGGTTTAATTTCATGTGCTCTTTTGAAATCTGGACTAGTAGTTACCTTAAATTAACTGCCTCAGTCTTACCTCCAGAAAATAACTAAATATTTGTTTTTCTTTCTTTTTTTTTTTTGAATTTTATTTATTTATTTAGAGAGAGTGTGTGTATAGGGGGAGGGGCAGAGGGAGAGAGAATCTCAAGCAGACTCCCCACTGAGCATGGAGCCCTACACACGGCTTGATCCCAGGACCCTGAGATCATGACCTGAGCCGAAATCAAGAGTAGGACGCCCAACTGACTGAACCACCCAGGCGCCTCACTAAATATTTGTTTTTCATAATTTTTGCTGTTATTTGGTTTTTTTTCCAGCCCATTTTGCTATTCACTGTCCCTCCACCAGAGGGTAGAGAAGGGAAGGGAGAGGAAGTGTAACAGGAGCTATTCCTGCTGGAAGTCTTGGCATCAGGGATTCCAGAGGCAAAGTGATGCTTGTAGGGTAAGGGATGCAGGGAAGATGGAAGAGGAGTACTGCTAACACCAGTAGCCAAGATGGGAGTTCTGTATGTTCTTTGCGTTCAAGCTTCCTTGCTTTCCTTGTCTGCAGTCATTAAGGGATAAAATCATTGAATCGGCAAATGCCTTATGTTCTCTGAGCACTCGTCCAAGCCTAGAGGGGCAGGAGTTGAGGAGACTGTCCATAGAGATAGTATTTAGTGACCAGCTATTCAGCCTATCTTGGTGCCTTTGTGGTAGGTATAAATAAAGGGATGGATGAGATGCAGATTGGGGTTTCTGTTAGAGGTGTGAGGAGCAGTTACAACTTAATTCTTACCTTTTCATTCATTCATGCTGCACATATATGCCAAATGCCTAACTTTATTCCTAGTGCCATACCAGGTTCTAGGAATATAATGGCCAACAAAGAAGACACCGTCTTTTTCCTAGGGGGGGTTACAGTTTAGCCAGGAGGACCTCAATCTTCAGTACATATAAAATTCACCCAGGGAGCTTATTTAAAGCAAGACTCAGGGATGGATTCTGGACTTAATGAGTAAGAATATTCAAGAGCTGGCCCTGCGGGGATTCCGTAGTAGTTGGTATGGGGATCACACTTTGAGAAACGCTTTAATCTAAAAAGCTTTCCATTCCCTTTAGCAAGCATGTTTGAGCCCTTAATCAAGTCCAGACATGGTATTAAGCACTAGAAGTACAGACAAAAGTTAAGACATCTTCCCTGCCTGTAGGACTTTATCCCTAGTGAGGCTGACCGTCCTGTAAAGAGAAAATTAAAATACAATGTTGTGTTGGAACAGCAATTTGTAGGGAGTGTTAGAGATGCCCTAAGGAGTGGGCGTGACCTCTCAGAGGGTGGTGGTAGAATTGAGTCTCAATGATAAACAGAAGCTTTCCAGGAAGATGAGGTAAGGGGGAAGAAGGGGGTGAAGCAAGTGTGTTCTGGGCAGAGGGAATGACAGATGCAAAGGAAAAGAGGAAACTTTACTGTGTTACTCTTTTGCTCTGGCCTCTTGTGGCATTCCAGGCTGGGCCTCTCATCCATTTGTCCAATACTGCAGAAGGGGTCCCCAAATGGCCATCCATAAGCTAGGTGCAGCACAATATTTAAGAATCATGGAATTTCACATCAAAATTTGGGTATCTTAGGTCTCTTTGAAATTTTAAAAGATGTGGCAGTATTGGATCTCACATCTCTGTGGCCCCAATTTGCTAGGATAGAGGTGGGAGTATTCCATCTAGATGGTTTCTTTCCCAACCAGCCCATTTCTCTCATTTTATTTAGCTGCCTGGCTCCTGGAAGCATTGTGTTTTCAAGCCCCAGTTGGTTTGTCCTGCATTGTTGCCTTGATGTATGTTTATAGGTCAACTCTACCACCAGAATGTGAAACACTGTCCAGAAAGGTCATGTATATCTATTGTTCAGTGTTGCTGAGAACACCCAGCAAAGGGCTATACCCCTAATACAAATGAACAAATATCTCCAGGAGTCAGGGAATCACACAGCATAAAGATGCTGAGAGCCGGGGCGCCTGGGTGGCTCAGCTGGTTAAACCTCCAAGTCTTGGTTTGGGCTCAGGTCATAGTCTCAAGGTTGTGGGATCAAGCCCTGCATTGGGCTCCATGCTCAGCATGGGGTCTACTGGAGATTCTTTCCCTGTCCATCCCCCCTGCCCTCTCCCCACTCGTGCTCTCTCTCTCAAATAAATAAATAAAATCTTGAAAAAAAAAAAAAAACACCAAGATGCTGAGAGCCTAAATGGCAATCAGGTGGGGGCCAGTTGCCTAATTATAGTGGGTTTCCCTCTGTTATAGACCCACTCAGGAAGCCCAAGGAGGATCTAGCCAGACTTTAGGTGTGGATAGCAGACAGATGGCATCTTAGCTCTTGCCTAAGAGTCCCTCATCATTTTTAGAGTTGCAGACTAATAGTCCAGTGAATTTAAAATGCACAGTGCTTTTTAAAATATGGCATAAAAATCCAGATTTCTGGCTTCTCTAAAAAAAACTTAGGGCATCAGGCAACCCTGGACCTACATTCCTGCTAAACTTCTCTTATCTAGAGCTGAGAAGGGCTGTCCTCTTTTTTTTTTTTTTTAAAGATTTTATTTATTTATTTGACAGAGAGAGAGAGGGAGAGAGGGAACACAAGCAAGGGGAGTGGGAAGAGAGAAGCAGGCTTTCTGCCAAGCAGGGAGCCAGATGTGGGACTTGATCCCAGAACCCTGGGATCATGACCTGAGCTGAAGGCGGATGCTTCACCAACTGAGCCACCCAGGCGCCCCTCTTTTTTTTTTTTTTTTTTAAAGACTTAATTTATTTGAGAGAGACAGCACAAGCAGGGGGAGGGGCAGGGGAAGAGGGAGAAGCAGGCTCCCCTGCTGAGCAGGGAAACCAATGTGGGACTCTATCCCAGGACGCTGAGATCATGATCTGAGTCGAAGTCAGACACTTAACCGACTGAGCCACACTGGTGCCCCAGTGCTGTCCTCCTTAAGCATAAGGCATAAACTCTCAAGTTTACCCAAGTCTTCAGCACTCCCTTTTGTACACATGGCCAGTGTAACAAAATTACGGGGCTTGCGCAGTCTGCTCACACCTAATTTATATCCTTCAGCACCTGTCATTTCATTATTTCATTCAAATAATATCTCTTCTTCACTCTAATAACTAATAGTAGAGGACACAAAAGGTGTATAACTTTTGCTCTCAAAAAATTTGTACGTAGTAATGAAGAGAAGACCAGCTGGTGCTGGGTAAACAAAGATCATTTCAGAGACCTACCATGTGACAGATAACTTCACATATGTTGTCTTTGAGTTTTATAACAATCTGAAAAATCATTATCCCCATTTTGTAGATGATGCTATGGAGACTCCATATTCTACAGTGGAGAAGGGCTGAGCCAATATTTGAAGTCAGCTTTGGGGACTCCCAAAACTCAGTGGGCTTTCCCACTTCCAAAATGCATTACTCTAGGGACATAGAAAAGAAAAAGAGCAGTAGAAGAGTCCAACCCAAGAAGTGCCCCAATGAAGTTTATGATTCAGGGTTAAGAGCTAAGACTTCTGAGGCAGAGCATGGCTGTGGATAATAAGCAAGACTCCTGGGGAGGTTGCGCAGGCCCTGAAAGGTGGAGCGTGTGTTCATGGTTGTGAGGTGGAGAGTTCAGAGGTGGTCTCTTGCATCCACCCTGTGCTCTCAGTTAAATGGCAGATGTCTGTGTTTCTCTGGTTGATGTTACAAATCTGACTGTGGCTTCTCCATCTTCACCCATGCCTTCACTTTAAGACATGCGGGCATCAACTTGAGTCTGTTTTTCACTCTGTGTTTTTTTTATAATATTGATAATCATAAGCTTCTTTGTGCTGAGGTTTGTGAACATTGCTTCCTCTGACTAGTTTGAAGACTCTGAGATCAGTGAGATTACTGTTCTCCTCTCAGACACTCAAGATAAATGGTTAAGATTCATTCATTTGTCCATTCCTTCAAAACCTTATTATTATTGCCCTCCATGGAGCCTATGTACCATTACTGCCCCCTTCCACACCCTAGGAGACCGCAGTCAGTGACTACAGAATTCTTTCCCACTGAAGGTAGACATGGCCTTAAATTCTTTTTCTCTTTTCTTTCTTTTTCCTTCCTCCCTCCCTCTTTCTTTTCTTTCTTCCTTCCTTCCTTCCTCGCTCCCTCCCTCGCTCCTTTTCTTTTTTCTTTTCCTTTCCTTGCTTTGCTTTTCTTTTTTTTTTCTTTCTCATCATAGCATTCCAGGCAGCTACAACAAATTGCTCAGAGTTGAAATTGATGCAAGAGATAAAATCCATTTACCACGACAAGCCATTACACTAGGAATAGAGGAAAATAAAATGCATTAGGCATTGATTCTCCCTTTAAGGGGCTCAGGTTCTTAAAGAGGAAATAGGCATGCACAAAAAACCTGATATAATGGAGAGATTCTCTCTCTCTCTTTCTTTCCTCATATCTCCCCCTCCCCCCCCCACACACACACCAAGTTTGAGGCAGTGAAAAGTATGTGAATTGGGATTTGAAGACATGGGTTCAAATTCTGGACTATCAATCACCTGGAAACATTCCTGTGTGTGACTTTGGAAAAGCATCACCACCCCAACCTTATTTATAAAATAAAGCTCAGATGATTTCTAAAAGTACCTCTAGGGCTGTATTTCTATGGTGAGAGTGTATGGAAAACTCAGGGACAAACTGTTTAGAAAAGAAGCTCTTGTATCAGCCACTAGTTCGACTGAGAATCTAAGGAAAGCTCTGTACTTTCCCCCACCATGTTATACATCCGGGGTACATTTTGTATGCCAGGGCAAGAGCACTAAGCATCCCATGGGTCTCAGGTGCGTTCATTCAATATTCAACAAGTATTTATGGAGCGCTTACTACTGTGAATGAAAACAGAAGGCAGCCCTGTGCTCATGGAGCTTACCAGCTAGTGAGAGATGAAGGTATTAGTCAAATAATTGTACAGATGAGTATATCATTATAGGTTGTGATAAAGATGTGAACAAAAGGGCCATGATTCAATGGAAGCATATTACAAAGGAGTCAGCTCTGGGCACAGGGATGAATAGGTGTTTGAGCTGAGAACTGAAGGCTTTTAGTGATGTGGTGCTTGGAACAGGAGGCATATTCTAGAAGCTTCCTGGGCAGAAGCCTGAGAAGAGGGGAAGTGAGGGATGAGGGGAGTGGGGGGCTGGAAAGAATGGCAAGGGCTAGGCCTTGTGGGCTCTGTTACAGGTTTTGATCTTTAGCCTAAGAGCTGTGGGAAGCCCACTGAAGGGTTTTAAGCAGAGAAGTGTCATGTTCAGATTCCTGTTTTCTCACCAGGAATCAGACGCTCAAGAGCACTTTGCCACTTTCATGTTCCCTGAAGACTTTCTGCCTATGTAGCAATGATCTTTGTGCCTTTACTCCTGTTGCCAATTTGGGATGAAGCCTGGCAGATGGGCAGAGGGCTGGGGACAGATGCTGAGGGGACGGGGAAGCTGACAACTGGGTGTAGGGGTAAGTTGTCATGTGTGCTCCGTGATGTGCTCGTGGGTGTGCTCATGGGGACTGGAGGCTGATCCAGCACAGGGCTGGTAAGCTTGGGCGTGCAAGTGAGGACTCAGCTGGAGTCCCCACTTACTTCATCAGCAGGAACCTTGATCTGCAGTCAAACTGGACAACTCAATGCTGTTTCTTCCACTTGCACCCGCAAATTTTCCTTCCATGTTCCCCTGTTGAAATTCCGTCCTTCTGGTTAGTCCTAGCCCTTGTATCACCTTCTCCAGGAAGCCTTCCTTGCTTTCCCATGTTCACACCCTCCTCCTCTGCCCCTTGGCCCTTTGAACCTTCCCCAGAGCAGCTGTCACACATAGCGCTGGGGTTTAGTCACCAGGACCCTTGTCTTATCTGACCAACTGGTCTAAGCAACTTGGGAGCAGTGGCTGCATTTCTTTAGCTTCTTATCACAGTGTCCACCACAGAATAGTGTTCAGTGAGGCTAGTTGAATGAAAGAATGAATGAACGAATGAGTGCATAGCTGTGTATTATGTAACATTGGGGCAGCGATGAGAATAAGCCTGAATTCCTGCCATTTATGGGGGTTGTGCTTTAATATTATGAGTTTTGAGAGTTCCAGTAGGCTGCATTATAAATTCCTGTGGAAGGCTATGACAACTAGAAAGTGTTGCTAGAAAGTGATAGTTGTAAGCCCAATCAAAAGCTCAATCTGGATCCTTCTGGACTATTGTCAGTAAGGGTCCTAGATAAGGTGTAAGACTCCACTTTCTAGATCAAGGATTTCTGGTTCAAGGCCTGGCTGTGCCACTGAGGCCTTGTATGGCTTAGACAAGTCAATTCTATTTTTCTGAACCTCAGTTTCTTTCAAGTAAAGGAAATAATTCTATCAATGACATGTGGTTATTATGAGAAGGAATAAATGATGGTTGATTTCAAATCAACTTTCCACTCAATGCAATACGATGAGACAGCTACTTTTATTCTCCCTTTTCCCCAGGTGAGAAACCTGAGCTCTCAGAGGAAGTGAGCAGGGGCAGTGGCCTGTGTGTGTCTAGTTCCATCCCTAGACATCTGCAGGCTGGGAGGGCTTTCTTCATTCCACGGATGGCTGTGTCTACTGCTCTTGTGTGGACCCTGTAGTTTCCCTCCCGTGGCAGCGGCCTGCTCCCCTGCTATCAGGGCTTGCTGCTTTGGTCACATAGCCCTTTGTGCTTTCAAGTGGCCTATGCTGCTCCATGGCACCTGCAGTCAAGGTGTGCAGTGCACTGAAGATCCTCTTTCCACCCTGATGGCTCTTGTGACTTTGGGGTGTCACAGCCTGCTATTCAAAGAGCACACGGAAGCCCAAGGTCATGGGAGGTCCAGACCACAGAGGATACAGGCAACATTGGGGTTAATGAGGCAGTTGGAGGCTAATGAAATTGACACCCAATGGTTAAGACTGTTTCTGTGTGTTCACTCTGTAGACTCTTTAGGATGGAAATGAACTTCTTAAGAACAACATTTATTTTGTGTATAAAAGTGATATGGGTATTATAGAAAGCCATGGGGACATAGACACCAAACAAAATAAAATTTGTGTAATTACAGTACTAAGGATAAACTTCCCATCTTTCTTCTGAACATATCAACTTAAAAATTAAGAAAAATTGATATTACTGTCTTACAACATGATTTTTTACCCAGTGTTACATATGTTACTTTGAATATTACACATTTTTAATGTCTTTCTAAAAGTGTATTGTACTATGTACAACTTACATATGTACAATTTATTTAATTTGTCTCCTTTTATTGAATGTCTAGTTTATTTCCAAATATTTTCCCACAAACAATGCTATGATGATCATCCCAATAAAAGTTTAATCATTTGTATATATTATTCTGATTTTAAGAGTATTATAGACCAGTATGACAATTTCCAATGAGATTTAATAGAATAATTAGTGTATACAGAAATTGAAATAATTTGTTCAGTGTTGGTACTGACTTGCTATATGACCTTGAGAAATCCTTGTGCCCATTTTTGTTTCCATATTTATAATATGGGGTTATAATACCAGATTCTCAGGGTTATTAGAAGAGGCAAATGTCATTACTCATATGAAGGAGCTTTGAAAAATCAGAAGTGCTAGGGAAATGCAGGGTAATATAATTAACTAGGCTTCTTATCTATTAACATAAATGCACCACAAGTACAATGTGACTAATTAATCTTTAGTGTTTTCCTATGAGGGTGGTCATTATCTACGAATGAATCTATTTTGTGGATGGGGAAAATTGAAACCTCAAGAAGGCTAAGTTTACCCAGGGTCCAAATATGCAACAATGCTAAATCTGAAAGCATGCCTTTTCACTTATGATTCAGTCCACAAGCTGGACTAAATATGTGGGCCAATGTCTTTAGCTTAAGAAGTTATTGCTTATAGAGAGAAAGGGCAATCCCATTTCGGCAGTGAACCGTCAGGACTCTCTTGGTAGCAAGTGACAGAAACCTAACCAACTGCATAGTTTTAACTTTGTGTACAGGTAGATTCAGGAGCTTGAATAATGTCATGAGGACTGAGATATACCCCCTGAATTTTTAGTCTCAGCATTTCACTAAGTTGGCTTTATTCTCAGACAATATATATCATATGCCAGATCTCAATTGTTAGATCCCAGCACAACCAGCCTTTACCTGCCCATTTGAAGGTCCAATGGAAAGGGAACTTCTCTTTTTCCCATCCATTCTCATCAGAAAAAAGTCCTGGGCCTGATGTCACTGAATAAAAATCAGGACTCATACTCATTTCTGAACATGAGATGGTGAACAGGATATTGTTATCTTTAGGTTGGTCTAGGTCTAGTTTGGGGTGGTGAGAAGGACCAGACGGATTGTTAGTTTCGGTCAGCCCCCATGCCAGACTACAAGGACATTGGGAAAGAGTAGTTCTCCAAAGGAAATCAGGATACTATTCCTCAGTAGGAAAATAATAATAACAATAAATTAAAAGAAATACAGATGTTCCTCCATGGTACCTCTCTGCAGAAAGGAAAATTCGGAGAAGCTGGAGCTAGACCAAGTGTCGGTATGCTGAGGCACAAAAGAGCCACCAATAAGAGAGGAGCCTACAAGGGATTCTGGTGGGTAAGGCAAGATCAGAAGTCACTGCAGGCAAAAGGTTTGAAATCCAGGCAGATTCATGAGTCAACGCTGAGGATACTTTGATAATCCATGCTCAGCCAGGAGCAAACCTGTGTTCATGGAACAATTTTTGGAAGTGTAGTCCACCCAAATGGGTGTGGGCTGGGGGATCTTTATAGATTACTCTTTGACAGAATGCTGAGGCTCTCAGCCCTAAGATATCTGGTGATTTTGAGGCACCCATACTCTCTCCCAGTGACCAAGACATTTCCTGCTCTACTCAGACACTCAAGCTATTGTGCACAAACTCTTTAACAGTCCCGGTAGGAATCTTGGCTGCAAATTTGATGAGCCCACACCACCAGATGGTAGGTTCTTCTAATTGGTTCCATCCCTCCTAGTTTTTGGCAGGGATGAAGGCTTCCCTATGCCTGAAGAGGGGGACAGAGAGAGCCAGGATGAAATGAAGGAGGTTTTAACCTCTGTTAAACAGGCAGAGTTAAGTTAGTTTCTGTTCAAGGAGAACAGGGTGGTATGGTTCTTTATTGCCAGGTCATGGATTAACAGTGGACTGAAATCCTAAAACTAATACTGATGAGACACAGGATTATAAGGATTAGAAAGTGGTTTGCTTAACTAGAAAGGTCAACTGATCTAGGGGAGGGATTTCATTTATTCAGTTATTGATATTTATGCAGCATTGTGATAGATTCAATTATTATTTGGTAATTATTCATCTCTTCCCCCAAACTCCTTGGCAAGAGTATATCTCCCTGCTCCATTAATGTTATGTTTGGTCATGTGACTGGCTTTTGCAACTAGGATATTGTTAGGCATGTTTCAAGCAGAAGCCATGAAAAAAAAAATGCCTCAGAGAGCCTGCTGGTCCCAGAAGAAAGAAAAATACAAAACACAGAAGTGCTGCCATCAACCCACAAGCTAAAGTCTGAAGCAGAGCTGTCCCAGCTGACCTGAAGACCTGTGAACATGATAGTAAATGCTCATTGTTATATACCACTAAACATGCTTTGTTATATAACATTGTTATATACCACTAAACATGGGGATGCTTTGTTGTGTAGCAATATCTGGCCAGTACAAGAAATCACTGTATATTCCACATTTTACTAGGCACTGAGAGAACACTGGATAATGATAGATATGGTCCTGGTCTCCATGGAGCATATGTTCTATAGGGAAATAGGCAGTAAGTACATTAACAAATAAAAAAATAATAGAAATTGTTACTGTGGTTATAAAGAAAATAGAATGTGGTAAGAAATCTCTGTGGTAGAAGAGAACCTACTTTAAGTGCTCAAGGAAGACCTCTCTAAGGAGGTGACTTCTGAGCTCAAATATGAAAGTTAGAAATGAGCCAGCCAGACAGGGTATGATACCCTGTGGAATGTGAAAAACCAGCCACATGGGCAAGTTAGATTGCGAATCTTGGTCTAGGCAGTGGAGAATGAGGGACCCTGAAAACATTCCTTGCAAGTTGGGTCACTCAGTTGTCCTCAGGCAGATGCTGGTTTCTCTGCACCATATTATATGTGCAAGTCAAGGGCTGACAATGGGGCACTTGCTACCACGGCAAGACAGCCACAGAATGTGGAAGCCACTGAGCATAACAGAGGAAGATGGTAAGGTTCCCAGGGCATTCCTACCAGAGAGGTCATGGAATTGGCTATCCTTTCTGTTTCGGGTCCAGAATATTGATTGTTGCTGTTACTTCTAAGGATGGCAGGAGGTATATGCGAGCGTGTGTGTGTGTGTGTGTGTGTGTGTGTGTATTCATTCTTTCACAGGGGAAGGAAATAAACTAGATGGTTTCTATATCCTTTCCAAGTCTGTGATTATAAAACTTAAAGATTCTGAGATTTAAATTATGTGTGAAGGAAATGTTAAATCAAAGTACTTCGTCTTAGCTTGGTGCCAAACTCCATTTGTTCATTGAGGTGGTTAATTAGGGCAGAGTCTGTCTCGAGCAAGCAGGATAAGCTCCAGCTATCCCTAACCTATCTGGTAAAGCCTATGGAGGTGCCACAGCTACAAGGGAGGGCAGAAAACACCTAATGTGAGCCTTCCATTTAATCTGTACTCCAGACACTAAAAAGCAGGAGTCTTTGGGAATGGAAAGCTCATAAAGGTCTATGTGAAGTCTAGAAACCAGGTATTTATTAGCTTTGGGAAAGTTACCTAAGCTGTACTTACTATCTTTTCTTTCTTACTCCAAGATCATTCTGAATACCTTAAAATATGGTTTCTGCTCTGACTATTCTGATGAACCAGTTCCTTTAGGGTTATAATGTATTTCTTATCACCAATTCCACTTGTATTATGTTTTTGTTTCTGAGAGCTGAACACCTATGGGAATCTTCATGCCCCTCCCTAAGAGTCCTGAGCTTTGTGATGCTGTGTTCTCCCCACTGGCACCACTGGGGCTCTCTCCGATCCCTTCTGCTCCTTTTTTCTCCCCTATATCTACCCTTTCCCCAAGATGCTACCTCTACATTTTGGGTTCAATATATCAAAAACAGAACTTGGCATCTTTTCTGCCAAACCCATTGCTCTTCCCTCACTTTAGTTCTGTTGAGTTACTCAAGCTCAGAATGTCATGTCTGAGTCCTCCAGACTGTCCTCTCTCCATCCAGTACATGTGATGTGCTGTTTTGGCCACCACTATGACTCTTGACTCTGCCCACTTTTTTTTTCTTTTTTCATCGGATTGTGTCGTTAGCCTTCTGACTAGTCTCTCCGTGCTATGATCCATTTGCCACACAGCAAGTAGATCAATTTCTTGAAGACTTTCTCATCGTGAAACTTTTCTATCGTAAGAAAATTGTCAATGGCTCCCCATCTTGTTTTAAGTTCAAACTCAGCTCAGAATATGAGTCTTTCAATAACATGGTCTCAGTTTGCCTACCTTTGGAGACTTATCTAACAATCCACACTCTATGTTCCAGCCAATGTATCCTACCCAGTGTTGCCACAAACGTGCCTCTCGGTCTCTCACTGCTCTGCTTTTGTTCATGCTTCTGCTTCCCCTAGCATTGACCTTCCCACCAGCTGAGAATACTTCATTTATTTATTCAACTAGTATTTACCGAATACCACTCTTTATTAGACCCTGGGGATGTAGCAGAGAGCAAAAGCAACAAAATCCCTGCACTCTTGGGGACTACATTCTGATGAATAAATAAATAAATGTAATGGTTTCAAATAGTTGATAAATGCCACAAATATAGCCAAATAGAGTCATGGAACAGACAGTAGTCTAGAGAGTTGGTTTAAGTAGGTTGGTTTAAGTAGGTTTCTGAAGGAGTGATATTTTAACTGCGCCTTGTTATAACCAATAAAACTTTCTGCAATGATGGGAGACATTCTATCTCTGTGCTGTCAAATATGATAGCCACTCGCCACATGTGCCTGTTGAACATTTGAAACATGGCTAGTGTGACTAAGGAACTAAATCTTTAATGTTATTTAATTTTAGTTAATTTAAATTTAAATAGCCACATGTGGATAATGGCTACCAGATGAACATAGACTTAGGCTCTAGAACTTTCCAGACAAAAAGAGTAGTAAGTGTAAAGGCTTTAAAGTAAGAGTGAATTTGTGGATTCAAAAAACAAAAAGAAGATCAGTGGGCTAAAGCATACTAAACAAAGAGTTTGGCCGGCTACTTTATAGGCCACCTATAACAAATTGAGATTGATTTTAAATAATAAAAATTACTAATGGGGTTTAACCTTAGGAGTGAGTGCATGATCTGATTTTATATATTTTAAAAGAGGTTCCTCTCTAGAGAAGGGGAAAGTGATAAACTGACAAGAAAATGGTGTATATCAATCAGTTATTGCTGCATAACAAATAACATCAAAATCCTAGTAGCTTATACAAAACCTTTTTTTTTAAACAACCATATTCTTCAGATTGACTATGGATCACCTGTTCTAGGCTGATAAGGCTGGACTCCAGGAGGGTTAAGACCTGCCCTGTGTGTCGTTGTTTTGGGAGTGAGGGTGAAGGGGCAGCAGCTACAAAAAACGCCTGCTACTCTTGTGGAGGATCACTGGAACACAAGAGGCTAAGCCTTATCATGCAAGTATAATTAAAACCTATGCTTGTGTCATGTCTTCTATTTTTCCATCGGTTCAAGCAAGGCATTTGGCCAAACCTAACACTCTTGGGGCAGAGAAATATACTCTACCATCTAAGAGGGATTAAAAGTCACATGGCAAGGATGTGGATGTGTATTTCTATAATAGCAACCCAGTGCACCACAGAAGGGACATAGGGAGAAGCGCTAAGAGGCACCTGCAATAGTCTACATGACAGATGATGGTGGTTTGAATCAAGGTGGTAGCAGAGGAAAAGAGGTAGATTTGTAATTTATTTTAAAGGTGTTAACAACAGGATTTGGTGATGGATTGAATGTACAGTATACAGTAAAGAAATTAAATCTTTCTTTCAGAGACAGAGTTTGAGCATGCATCTGCGCATGAGCTTGGGGGAGGGGCACAGGAAGAGGGAGAGAGAGAATCTTAAGCAGGTTCCATGCCCAGTGTGGAGCCTGATACAGGGCTTGATCCCACTATCCTGAGATCTTGATCTGAGCCAAAATCAAGAATCGGACACTTAACCAAATGAGCCACCCAGGAGTCCCCAGATTTACTTTCTAAGGTGCTTCTCAAATATGACTACCCTTCTATGAAATTGTTTCTCATTCCTTCAATTATAACTGATCTCTTCTTCCCTTATTTTACTAGCTCCTCTTTTTTTTCTTTTGTACTGCTTTTATTGGTCCCTTTGACTTTGTACCTTCTTTATGTGGGGAAAAAAAATCATATCTACTATCAAGACCCTGAGCTCTTTGAGGTGGGCGGAGAGGGGGGGAGAAACAAGATCATTTGTATTTGTGATCCAAAGTCTTGGGGTAGATGCCTAATAAATACTTCCAAGGTGAGCATAATGGTTAATAACAGAGACTTGGGAGACACTTTTGTAATTTTGAGTCCTGTGTGATCTTTGCAAGTGACTTAACCTGTCAAAGCCTTTGTTTCTTATTTTGTCAAGTGGCAGTAATAATACACTCCTCTCAGAGTTGTTGTAAGTCTTGGAGGAGATAAATGTGGAAAGTGCTTAGCATATCTCAGAGGGGCATAGTAATTGCCCCCAAAATGGGAGCCATTATTGTTTCTTCAACTTAATTGTTTATGATGACAAGCTTTTTTAGAAATGTTCTCCAGAATTTTCATCAGAATATCCAGTGTTCTTGTTGAAATGAGGGGCATGGAGAATAAAAGTGCTCTGGATAGGATTTTGTAATTTAGTTAGGAAATATCTAGATCTAAAGCTTCTTTGATTTGAAAATGACAGCAACAACAAAACCCCAAAATAGAGCCACTTTGTTACTTGTTTCTTTTTACCATCTGCCAAGATGATTCCTTTTAGTTCTCCAGGTCTTGCTTAGAGTCAGCTGCCTTAAAATAATAAAATAAAATACAATTTAAATCTGGTCCTGCACTTATTTGGGAACAAGAAAGCAAAATGCTTTAACTAAATATATAGCTAGTTGCTGCTGGAGTGAAATATAGGGCAATGTTGACGAAAATGTTGGAGGGATGAAAGTGAGTTTTAAGATAAAACAGTGGATTAATAAGAACCTGACTTTTTTTTAAACATTTGTAATTGAGATAGTTTCTGAAATGTATTCTTCTGCCTTCCTGCCTTTGGAAGATGATTGTGTTGATCCTAGTTTAAGACTGCCTTGATCATGAGTATCTGATCAGTCTAGGGGGCATTGTGAACATGGACTGTCCAGGGTTGTAGATGAGAATGGAAGAAATAGACAAAACAGAGTTCATGAACAATGTGGAGAGTTAACATGGTGAGTCTGAAGATCTAGACGGAGGTTTCTGGGGACCTGGAAGATACATTTGAAGAAGTGGACCCGTTTCAGTCTAGAGAATCCTTTGAAGGCCACGAAAAGGTATTTCAGAGACAGAATAATAAAGTTTCATAGCTGATACACAAAAGGTTCTCTTTTTACATGAATAGAAACAGTTTTATTCAGCACTTACTAGAAAAATCGTCCATTAGAATAAAGTTACCTGATGTCAAATGACATGGAAAAATCCACATTTCTACATAATAGACCCCGAAGGATTAGTTTTTAAAGAGCTTTAGGAACCCAGCTAGTCTGTGTTTCCTGTTACAACTCTGATGTTCTGAGGCTGCTGATAGGTTTTCCTTAGGGGTTGGGGTGAATAGGGAAGATTGCATGGCCAGAAATTTAATAATGCTGGATTAAAACAAAGTGGGGAGATTCTTTTCTTCTGGATTTTGAAGTCCCTTTGCTATACTGATATGGTTTATTCATTTCTCAGAGGGGGATAAAGTATGTATTTCCCAAATATAGCAGTCTGCCTTTGTAGTGAATTACCTATTAAAACCTCGTAGGACTCAATGCCTAGTCTGGTCTTCTGTTTTACATATGGTGAAGCAAAGGCTGGGAGAGGACAAAGGCCTTTATCTGCATTGAGTTAGTCTCTGGGTCATGATTCTAACACAGGACTTCTGACCACTAAGCAAGGTCTTATTTCTCTCTTCCCAGCTTCCTATCAATTTTTGGAGCCAGTTCTCCAAACAGTTTTACCCAGAACAAGGAATTGCCGGTGATTTCAGAAAGAACTGGCAGACTCCAGGGAAGCACTTGCCAAATTGGCCCAGGCCAGCCTTGCTGCTGTGCTCCCTTTTCTCAGCCCAGCAAATCCGGTTCTGGGTAACCTACGTTTAGGAAGAACATCCAGGAATAACACCCAGCCTCTGTGCTACTATTAAAAAGTAAATAAATAAAGAAGCCATGCAAATTTTAAAATTGGGCAAGTTGAAGCAAATTAGTTTTAATGCAACCTGTGAAGTTAATATCAAAAATGAAAGGCAGGCTTCAAACAGAGGTTGAGCTGTGCTGACAGTGGGGAGGGTGACAGGACTGGAGGGGGAGCCTGCCCCCGGCCTTTACCTGATGGAAGCAAGTCCATTCTTACAGGTACTATAAAGAAATCCCGTGACTGGGCTTACTCCACCATGGGTAATTGGACTTTGGACTTCACTGGCGGGTCACAGGAATGGTGGCACCATACTTAAACACTACATTCAGATAGTCAAGGATCTGGAAAGCATTTCCAGTGAGGACTGGTGGGAGGCTGTGAGAAAGAAATTCTTGGGCTGAGTATGGCCCACTCTTCACCGCTAAACATCTAAACACCCATTTTTGAAAAAGGATTGTGTTTGTTCTCTGTGGCTTAGGAGGCTAAGCAAAGACCAATGAATGGGAGGTTTGGCTTGACATATTTTGGCTCAGTCTGGCAGAGGCCATTCTAGGAGTATGGACTGGCTAAGCAGGGGACAGGATTCCCTTTATCTGATTCTGGGCATTTCCCAATCAGCATGGCTTCTGGAAACCTGGCCCCTTTTTTCAGAAGCACCTTGCCATCTTCACCCCGATGACCCAGTGCCTGTGGTATCACTTTTAGGAAGTCATTGGTTGGTTTCAAACTTGCCCTTTCTAGTCAATAAAGGCATATCTTTCTGTGCACGGTACCAATTCCATGAACTGTTGCTAGACTGCATTGTGTCCCTTCAAAATTCATATGTTGAGTTCCTAACCCCGGTGTGATGGTATTTGGAGATGGGGTCTTTGGGAGAAAATTAGGTCTAGATGAGGTTGTAAAGGTAGGGCCTTCATGGTGAATTTAGTACCCTTATAAGAAGAGATACCAAAGAGCTTGGGTGCGCCCTCCTCCCTCCTTTCCTCCCTCTCTCCCTGTCTCTCTCCACAGATACGCATGCACACGAATACACACACACACACAGGAAAAGCCATATGAGCATACAGTGAAATGGCAGACATCTGCAAGTCAACATGAGGGCTCCCACCAGAACCTAATCATGATGGCACCCTAATTTCAGACTTCTGGCCTCTAGGTCTGTGAAAAAATAAATTTCTGTTGTTTAAGTCACCCAGTCTGTGGTATTTTGTTATGGCAGCCCAAGCTGACTAAAACAACTGGTAATTGAGGTGTTTCCTCCATGATAAGTGGAAGTACTTTGATGGTTGATAGGAAGCAAACAGAAGCTTAGGCAAAAGGACTGGGGAGGGGTGCATTTGAGAGCTAGAGGGAGTCTTGTAGACTAGACCTAGGATTTGACAGTTCTGCTGAAGGCTGGCTGTGTGCCCAACCTCCTCCCACTTCTCTTCATCTCACTAGACCAAGAAAATATGCACATCTGTTATCCACAAATACTCTGAATTCCCCCGCCAACGCAGATCCCCAGGAAAACCTAACACAAGCAGAGCAATGGAGGAGATACACAGGATACTGGTGTTTCTCAGGAGGATGGCTGATTTTTTCCTGACATCTTCTATCTTGGTCTCTTAATTTGTCGGTAGTCAGTGAGCCACAGGATGATCCAGAGGACAAATGGAAATGGGACAGTGGGGCTTAAGCCTCAGCTCTGTCACAGATTAGCCATATTGTCTTGGGTAACTCACAGATCCTCTCTTTTTCTCAGTTCCCCTCCGTGACTCTGACTACTCTCCCAGCCTCAGTTCCCCCACTTATTCCTGTTAAACAGAGACCATAAGGAGTAGTGACTATGAATCCAGACTTTGGTGTCAAATAACTCATGAACTCAACATCTGCCTTTTCTCACCTGTGAAACTCTGGGTAAAATTATGTAATAACTCTGAGTTTCAAGTTTATAGCTGTCAAATGGGGTTAATAACAGTCCCTCTCACCCATGGAATGAACAGTCCCTTTACATGCATGGAATGAAAAATTGTCTGTGAAGTGTTTGGTACAGAGCCTATTATGCCAAGTAAACACTAGCTCTGTCTTGCTTCAATGCTGTGGAAAAACTTGCAGTACCCCGCAAAACACCCTGCTATAATATACCTCTGGGCCTTGGCTATGCTGGCCTGAGAAACTCCTAGTCACCTTTTATTTATTTATTTATTTATTAGATTTTATTTATTTGAGAGAGAGAGAACGAGAGAGAGAGTGAGAGCACATGATAGGGGGAGGGAAGAGGGAGAAGCAGACTCCCTGCTGAGCAGGGAGCCTGATGCAGGACTCGATTCCGGGACTCCAGGATCATGACCTGAGCCGAAGGCAGTCGCTTAACCAACTGAGCCACCCAGGCGCCCCCCTATTCACCTTTTAATCCTCAGTTGAAAATCTGGTGAACTCAGGTTTTCTGGCTGTGTGGTAGTGAGTCCTACACTCCCAAGGGAGCAGTGCTGTGCCTTCTCCAGCCATTATTACTCACAACCCATCGTGTTGTGATGAGTTTCTTACAAGACTGTTCTTCTTGCTGGATCTCACACTTCTCCAGGGCAAGGTCAATGTCTTTTTTAACAAGTTTTAAACAAAAACTAGCATGGCCTTCATTAGGCATTAAGTATTTCAAGGATGGCCATTGGTTGGATGAGTGAATGGGTTAATGGTTTATTAGATAAATGGGAATCCACCATATCCACTTCTGAGGCATGAACATGTAACCATTTCTTTTGATTTCCCATCAGCTTAATAACTATTTATGAGCATCTGTCTGTAAGACTCATGTTTGTAGTCTTAGGGTTAAAAGACATGTTCACCGTTCATGTGAACCAATCACATGAATCTTACTTGATCCTCACAGCAGCCCTTGCTGTGAAAGAGAGCAGATGCTGGTCTGATTTTACTGATGAGCAAACAAAGGCCCTGCTAGGAAAGTTCGAGATGATCCTAAAAGGTCATAGAGCATCCAGCAGTGTGTAACGATCTGGATTTCAGTCCTCTGTACCCTGTGCCCTGCTGTGTGACCTCAGCTCAAAATGTTCCTTCTCTGGAGTTTGGACTGGTCTCCGGGGTCCCTTCTACTTCTGGAAGCATGTGAGCTGGAAAGCCTATCAGCTGGGAAAACAACAAGGCTGGCTGCTTCCAGAATGGCCTCCGTGAGAGAGAACTGTGTACGCATTTTGAACATCTCAAAGCACTTGGGTGGTGTGGGGGAGTGTTATGATGAGGTTGATGGATCCTCCCTAAACGGGCACTTGCAGCGTTCCCATGCCAACTGAAGAGAAGGAAAAACTAAAAAACAAAAACCAAACATAAAAACTGAGCGTGGTCTAGGTCTGGTGAAAAATATCCTACCGATAGCAGCATTCAGTTATGGGAAGCGAATTCATGGAAACCTCAGCTTGGCCTTAATGGCTGGATCCTAGGATTCGTGATAAAGGAAGAGAGATTGGGTGTGAGAGATGCAGGAACCCGGAGGGAAGCGGGCTCTGGGGTCAGCTTCCCTTATTTGTCACCGCCACCCAAGAATGCACTGTCCTCAGCAACCCCGAAAAGCACATAGGCTCGGAAGACGCCCTTTGCTTTTGTCCTGGTCTTGCCACTTCTACCAGCACCAGGAGGCCCAAAGCAGCAAGACAGCATCTCTCTCTTAATATTCAACTGAATTTGTTTTCAGTTTCCTGCCAGCATCCCAGATCCCCAGAGTGCCCTCATGGCTTTCTTTTGTCATCTGCTGCCTGATGACTGGCTGTTCTGCTTATGCCCCCCCAGAGGGCTTGCTTCCCCCTTGTCTTGCAGGGGGCAGGACATCTGGGCTTCTGGGATAGTAACCACCAGGGCTGGCCCGCAGAGCTTCAGAAATCAGGGCAAGGACCCTTGAGGAGCCTCGGAAAGGCCCCTGAGCCCTAAGAAAGGGAGGGATGGAATTAGGCAGACAGGGATGAGACGTGAGCAGATGGAAGCTAAGTAGCTGTGGCAGCTCCTTATAAAGAGATCACAGCTGGAGATGCGTTCATTAAGTCCCCATCGTGGCCCTCTGTTCTCTTTCATGTACCCCTACAACTCGTTCATCAGCAAGTCCATCAGTTCTAGCTACAAAATCTATTTTAAATCCAAACACTTTTTTTTCCCTATCTCCACTGCTGCCTCATATTTCATACCAACATGATCTTTCTTGCATGTCCCTGCATTAGCCTCCTAACTTAACGTCTTGTCTCCTCCTAGGCTGTGGACCACTCAGATGCTAATGCCACTTTTTTAAAGTATTAAGCTGAACATGTCATTCCCTGCTTCAAAAAGTGCTGCCTCCATCCCTGGGCCTACAAGGCCCTACAGGAACCCACCCCTCTCCAACCTTTCCGCTGATGCCTCTCTCCTGGCACTGGATCCCTGCCTTCCAGGCCAAGCTGCAGCCTGCCTCTGGGCTGTGGCCTTGACACTTCCCTCCCCTTATATCTCATCTGGTTGGCCCAGGCTCATTATTTCCCCTCTAAGCTCACATGTGACTTCCTCAGAGAGAACTTCCCTGAGCACTCTACCTGAACTAAATCCCCGACTGCCCTCGATTTCTGCACTTTTTATTTCCTTCAAAGCATCTTTTGTAATTAGTAACTACTTTGCCTATTTGCTTGTTGCATTATTTAATGTCTCTCTCACCCACTCAGTGTAAGCGTAGCCACGAGAACAGGATCTGCTTCTTGTTCATTGTAGCCTCATGGGCTAGCTGGGGCCTGGCCCAGGGAAAGTGCTCAGTAAACATTTATCAGTTGTATGAATAAATGACTGAGTGAATGAATGAGTTTCTATAGTTCACTTTTCTTTTCTTTTTTTTTTTTTTGAGCCTGGCATTGAACTCAGCCTTGGGGATACAGACATAATGAGACAGGACCGTAGCTCTGAAGCTGCTTACAGTCTAATGAAGGAAACTGAGATGCCAAATAGTTTCAGGGTGAAAAGTGTAATAACACATACATGCACAATCATAATGATGACAGTGGCTGACCTTGAACACTTACTCTGTGCTCAGCACTGGGCAAAATATTTTTCATGTATTTTTCATATAATTGTCAAAATAACTCTCCTAGTATTATCACATTTAAACTATGTAACAACCCGTTTGACAGATGCAGAAACGGAGATACAAAGAGATTCAAGTAACTTACCCCTGGGGACAGCAGTTAAGTGGCAGAGTAAGATTTCAGCCAGGGACCGCTAACTCCCGAGGCTAGTGATTCTCAAAGTGTGTTTCTCCTGGACCAGCAGTAATCTCATCACCTGGTGCCTTGTTAAAAATGCCGCTTCTCAGACCCCACCCACAACCTCTTGAATCAGAACCTCTGTGGTGGGGCCCAGGAATCTGTCTTAAAATGCTTTCCAGGTGATGCTGATGACACTTGCTAAAATTTAAGAACCACTGCCTCTGGATGACTTGTTTTTCCTGGGATAATTAATTAGAATGGATCAGGATTTTTCCTTTAATGATTCAGTCTCAGCTCACACTCTGTAAGGGCGGGTTGCTTTTGGATCCAGAGTTCAAGAAGCCACATTGTGACCTGAACTGAGTCAGTTACCTTGCTTGACCCTGGCCCCTAAAACCTACAGCAGTAAAACATTACCTGGATGAGCAGCCCCTGTGAAGAGAGCTGATCTGCGAGGGATGGAGTCTGAGACCCCACTAACCTGGAGATATGTGCTTCACCAGGCAAAGAGAAGGGAACAAAGCCCAAGATGGGGGAACCATCATAAGAAGCTGTCTTCCAAATGCAGTCGACCGGCTGTTTAGCAAAACTTGTCAGACTTATCACTGTGGGCTAAAGGTCATTATGTAGTCAGAATAATTAGTAAAATAATACCATAAATTTTGATGGCACTTTTAACATTTTCAGGGCATTTTCACATCCATTTTCTCTTTTAATAATCTCTCCAATCATGCAAAGCAGAAAAGCACTGGAAGGATTGTCAATCTATCTGCCAGTGGCAAGGGAGAGGAAGAGATGTGTCTGAGGTCTCGTGGCTGGTTAGCTTAGTAGTGGTAACAGCTAATGGGTGTGGAGAGTCTGTGCGTGCCAGGCTCTATGCTACATGTGCCAAGTTCAGTTTAGTTTAATCAAACCTCTAGATTTGAGGCTTCCAGACGCCCACTGGGCTGAGTAAGGTTTCCCTTCTTTCGCCGCACTCTGAACTTCTTCCACCTCTCCAGTCACTTATTCAACCTTTGTTTAGCTTATATGCCATGCAGAGGTGAAGGGGACAGGGGTGACTGTGCCTGCCCACAAGTTGTTAGCTTTCTCAGAGGGGCCCTGAGTAATGCAGTGCCACCCACAGTGGACCTTGCAGGACAAAGGTGAATTACAGCTGACCCTTGAACGACACAGGTTTGAACTATGCAGGTCCACCTGTGCATGGATGTTTTTCGATAAATACAGTTCAGCCCAGTAAATGTATTTTCTCTTCCTTATGATTCTCTTAACAACATTTTTCTTTTTTTTTTTCAGCTAATTTTAAGAATACCCGATAAAATACCTAGACAGAATGTGTGTTAATCGACTCCTCACGTTGTCAGTAAGGCCTCCAGTCAATGGTATGCCATTAGTAGTTAAGTTTTGGGGGAGTCAAAAGTCGTACATGGAGTTTTGACCGTGTGGGGTGTCAATGGCCCTAACCCCCGTGTTGTTCAAGGGTCATCTGTGTTTATCAGTTCAAAAGGTGACAGATCCAGGATTCTCTGCAGCCCTCTGAGGTTTGAGCTTGGTGCATAAGAAGAAAGGATAATTCGTTTCTGATCAAAAGCACAGCATGGAGCCAGCTATGAAAGTGGCTGCAATCAATGAGGCCACCTTCAAAACTGTCTTCATGGGAGCCCATGAATATGGAAGGGATGGTAGGGAAGGCATGCCCAAACAAAGGGAGGACTGAAAGATGGGGGTCTTTCTAGATCTAGTGCTAGAGCCTCCGTAGTTCTACCCCTTATAAACTCTGTGACTTTGGGCAAGCGTCTCTATTTGTCAGGCCCTCTGCTTTGTTCTTCATGCAATAAGGACCAGAATTTCTGACTTTCCTGCTTCACAGAGATCTTCAAAAATCAAATGTAAGAACTAGTAATAGTAATAATAATATTAATGGCTAACATCTATTGAGCAATTATATGTCCTACTCACTTTCACTGGCTTCTTTCATTTCATTCTCAAAGCATCTTACAAAGCAGGTACTATTTTAGACTCCAAAATACAGGTCATCAAAAGAGAGGTTTAGTTGGAGCAAGGATTTGGACTCAGGTGAGTTTGATCCTAGAACTTAATACTATTAAATCACTGCAGCAGAGTTCCAAATCAACTGGGAAATCATAAAGACTCTGCAGATGTAAGTTATGATGATGAAATGGGTAGAATGCAAAGCGGGAACAAAAGTTAGGGCCTGGGATCAGAAGCTGTTAACTCGGCCTCTGGGAGGGAAATTGTTTCCAGATCCAAGATGCTCCATGGAATTGACACAGTAATACTCCAGGCTCAGTAAGCAGCAGACCCTAGATGGTGATGAGTCAGAGTTAAGGAGTCCGAGTCAACCTCCAGGAAGAAGGGTTCATGCAGGGTGATTTAATACATGCCATACACTGCACAAAGCATCAGGGACTAGAGAAACAGACACTGGAGGCAGAGGTGTTAACAGACAGCTGGAGTTTCCAGAGGCCTCTGATTTTTTGCTGTAGTTCCAAAGGTGCATTTCATTTAACTCCATCCGCAGCCAGCTGGTAGTCTGGGGGAGCCTTTGGTAGGGCTACAATGTCTACCTCTGACTCAATAGGTGAGAAGAACTAGATCTCTCTGGGAAAAAAAAAAGGCAGAAACTCGATCTTGCTGCTCTCCCCTGAGCCTGGATAAGGACCAGCTTCAGTGCTGAGCTGATGACAGCCATTTGGGAGTGGCTCAAGGGACCTATTGTTTTGTTGCGGAATTTTGAACAGCTTCAGATGTGTCTCTGTTGGTCAAAGCTAAAGACAATAAGGAAAATAACATGACAGCTCATAGTTATTTCACTCTATTCAAGGGGTCATCTTAAGGTATATTTTAGGCTCTAAGCACTTTCACAAGTGCTACCTCCCCCATCATGTCGAAGATAGTACAGTGCACCCTCATCACACATTAAATCCAATGTACATGAGTTGTGGACTAGTTGACATAATGACAAATTTTATAGACTTTTAAATATTTATTAATTTGATGTTGCAGTTTGCTTTTAATATTTTAGGGCCAATGTATTTGTTTTTCTGGTGAAAAATACTTTGTAGGCTCTTCAAAAGATCTTAGGCCCCTGACACTGTGCTTATCATGCCTAATGGAAAACATGAGTTTGTAATTATTGTGGGTGGTGGGGGTTCAGTGGTTCCACACACTGATAATGGATAAGCCTGGGGACTCTGCAACTGAACTGCCTTGACTTTGAATCCTGGCCCCACTGCTTATTAGCTGTGTGAGCCCTGGCAAGTGCCATAATCCTGTTTGTACCTCAGCATCCTCATTTGCAAAGTAGTTATTGGGAGGACTAACTCAAATGACACACACTGCCTGTAACATAGCATGGAAACTTGCGGTTATTTGTACAATGTCCCTGCGAGGTAGCCGCTGCGATTATTCCCATTTTGAACAGGAAGTCAGTGAGGGGTTGTAATGCACAGAATTTGGTAAATGGTGGAGTGAGGATTTTGAGCACAGGTGGTCTGACATTCTTAATCAGTAAGGGTTTGCATCTGTCAGGATGGGCCAAGTTATGCTACAGTAGCAATGACTGCCCTATTGCAGTGGGCCAATATAAAGTGAGTTTATTTCTTGCCCATGCTGCAAGGCCAGCACAGGATAGCAGAGGGGGCATTGTTCCTCATATTCACCCAGGGACCCAAACTGAGAGAGTCACCTTCCTAGCAAATGCTTCCATGATCACAGTGGCAGGGAAATATATGTGACAGAACACACACTGACTCTTAAAGCTTCGTCCCAGAGGTAACAGACACCACTTCCACTCATGGTTCATTGGACCAAACAAGCCACAAAGCTGGACCGAGCTTCAAAAGAGAGGGGCAGGGGGAAGACAATTATACCATATCACTAGGACAACTAGGGAATTGTGAACAGCCCTAATGTCATCTCAGAGGGAATTTTGTGGGCTCAAACTAATTGATCTATTTAAATTATTAAGAACAGGGCCCAGAACATAGTAAGATATCCTTACATGCTAGGTATTAACTCTCCTGAATTAAGGAATTGCCTCCTGTGATAATTATTCCATAAAAATATTTTCCATCTGATTCTCTTGATCCTAGTCCTTCTTCTTCCACTGATCCATCTTGCAGACCACTATCTGATCCATTTTACTCTCCACATCTATCTCTTATCATGTCATCCTCCAGCGAATCCCTGTTGTCTTATGGGGCAAAGTTCAGACACCCAAGCCTAAAATTAAAGGGAACTCCATTATCCAGTTCCAATCTCCTTTGGAGCTTTCTCTTCCTGATATGTTGGCTCTGATTAGCTGAGAAGACTTTTCAGTTCCCCAAATTAGTCTTGCACGTTCCTATCTCATGCTTTGATATGCACCATTCCTTGTTGTATGATCTCCCCTTCCCAGATGCCTCTTCCCTTTCTGAATTCTTAGCTCCTTCATGATGCACTTTACCACTGCCTCCAAGAAGCCTCTCCCTCCACCACAACCTGCAATGATTTCATTCAGGGCTGAACATCCTCAGTATTCAGGAACTGTACTACTCATTTGGCACTGAACTCAAGACTGCTTTGAACTTTTTTTCCTTTTATCTTTTTATGCTCATGTCATGGCTGTTGTGGAAAGCACACAAAATACAACATCAGACAGATGTTGGTCTAAATCTCAAGTCTGTTATTTACTGGCCTTGAGACCCTGTGTAGGTCAGCCACTTCCCTGAGCTTCCCTCTCCTCTCCTATGACATGAAAGTGATTGTGCCTACTTCGTAAGGATGTTATAGGGAGAGAAGTAAAAACAAGGTGTGCCCAGCATATAGCAGATGACTGTTATCATCATTGCTGATTTCCTGTTTTCTTAGAACACGACCTGGCATGTAATAGGCAGTTCAATGAATATTTGTTGAATGAATGAATGAATGATTATTAATCACCAGCAACTCTTACCACTTGCTAGTTGTCTCCAAAAACTGTAAGTTCTTTGAAGACAGGGAACCTTGGAAAGTAAATGCTCTTTGGAAAAGAAGTCTTGGGCAACAATTCTCAAACTTAAGTGTGCAGAAGAAGCAAGGAAGATTATTCAAAATGCTGATTGTTGAGATCTAGATTTATTGAATCAGAATTTCTGACATAGAGTCTAAAAACATGCATTATAACAAACTTCTTAAGTGATAGCGATTCTAAGGTCTACAGATTATGCTTTGGGAAACCTTGTCTGGGAAGTGCCCCTCTTGACTGGGTACAAATCCTTCCAGATAGGTCTTTGCCAGGCAACCCATCTAGAAGAGATAGTCCTCTCTGGAGTAGCCTCCCTGCATAGCTAATTCATTTAATTCTAGAGTATTCCTAAAAAAATCAATTCATTAGAATTGGATTAATTTGTGTCAACTTAATATGTATAGTATGTACTTTTCTAAATGGTATTAGGTTTGAAGTGAAGATGGCAACAATCCTTTAGGGTAGAGTTCTCTGATAATATTTGACTTTGTCTTTGTACCCAGCACCTTCGGTTTAGCATCTAGCTTAGGGATCTATACACTGGTGGCCAACAACCTTTGTTGATCCACTGAAAAAAAATACAGTTTCTTAATTGTAACTCCAGTGGACCTGCAAGATTCTATAGGTCTCTGGGGGATAGCATTGTCCTCAAAGTCAAAGATCACCCATTAAACCCATCTGGCAGTTGATAGAAGTCCCGGGGAAATATTTGCTATCTTTTGGCAGAGCTCTTCTTGGATAAATAGTGAACAGACACATTCGGTCTTAGTGATGTCAGTTTAGGCTCTCTCAAGGATTCGACTATTTACTTAACAGAGGTACAGCCCATGGGACATACATCACCTATTGAATTCCCGAGCTTAGCAGTTTATTAGAAGTGTACACAATGCTTCCACACAAAAGAGCCAACTTATCCAGTTGCCAAGATGATTTACCTTCTCCTTCTTTCTTTTAAGGCTAGTGCAGTGGTTCTCAACTGGAGGTGATTCTGCCTTCTTCCCCTCCCCAGGGTGCATGTGGCAATGTCTGGGACATTGTTGATTGTCACAGCTTAGGGGAGAGGAGAGACTACTGGCATCTAGGTAGGAGCATTGGATGCTGCTGAATATCCTATAATGTGCAGGACAGACCCCTACAACAAAGAATTATCTGGTCCAAAATGTCAGTTGTGCTGAGGTTGAGAAACCCTGGTCTAGTTCTTTTCATTGGCCAAGTGGTAGGCACTGGTTCCCTCTGATACTTCATTGAGCAGAACCTAGATGGGCTATTTGGAATATTCCTTATGTAGAATCAATTCCAGCTGGCTTTCCCTTCAAGGGAAGGCAAGGCTCAGGGGATGTAGGTAATTCCCATCCCTCCTTTCCTCAAACCTGAAGCAGGTTTTGTCAGAGTAGAAGTGTGGAAAGCTGTCCTTAGCATTTTATAAATCAAGCGTTAGTGGTCATCACTGTAGCTGGAATCCAAACCAAAACCCTCTCTCCTGGCTACCTGAAGGAGCCAGGCTTGGACTTCTCCAGATACTATCCCTGGCCTGGTTGGGAAAATACTCAGCTCAGTAAATGGAAGAGTCTCTTTAGGTACACAACTGGCACTTTGACTGATGAAACTTTGTTAGCTGTGATTGTGGTGTGGCATGGCCAGGATGGAAGCCAACTTTCCTATTAGCTACTTAGCAACAGTCACTCTGTGCTATAAAACAATGCCAGTCCTATGGAAATTAAAGAGCGGGATTGTCACGTGATAAAAAGATGACTGGGTCCCATCTAGCAGGTGCGGGTTTAAGCCTTGGCTCCCAAACTTGCTAGTGGGCCCATTTCTTTATTTGTACAATAGGGATAATAATTCCTGCCCTCTGATGGAGAGGATCAATAAGATGGCTGCTGACTTGTTCTGGAAATTATACCATAGTTGCTCCCCAAAAGTGGACTTTAGACCTGGGGAGACTTCTACACTGGCCCCAGTCTGTAGAACCATGTTTAGGAATCGCTGCATTATAATTTGGAGAAATATTTTTGTAACTGCAGCAAATCAGAAAAATGAGGCCAATATAGTAAAGCAAAATGTATATTTTATGGGACTCCTTTATTCTGAGATTATGTGCTTTTTCTTTTTTGCTGTTAAGTGCCTTTTCTATTATGAAATATGATGATGGTAGATTGCAAGATGTTTTGTTTTGTTTTTAAAACACACTTATATGAAAATATTGAAAATTAACATCCTATATCAGTCCCTGACACGTCTTTAAATTTCTTCTAGTTTTTGAGACCTAATGCAAAGGAAACTCTGCAAAGTCACCTCAACAAGAATGTTATTATTGCAGATGATATATTTTGCTTAAGTTTATGTTCCTATAACCTGGGTATGTTGGGCATATTAAAAAGACCTTTCACATGCTTTCTTAATCTATAACAGATCTTACGTGCCTAGGATCACACTGAAACACAGACAGGGATGCACAGTGCAGCAAGACAGAAAGATCAGCTACTTGGGACTCAGACACAGATGATGTCTGCTCTGGGCTTAGCCCCTACCAGCTTTGTGACTCTACACTAAAAGCCTCAGTTTCCTGATCTGCAAACGGGGACAATAGTAATACTACCCGCTAGGGTGGCTGGAGTGATTTTGCAGGGCAAGTGGCCATGAGAGAGACTAGCACTTGGTGGCTGCTTGGAATTGTTCCTTTTCTAACTTTAAACTATGTCCTGTACCCACTCGTGTGTAAATAGCAAATCTGTGACATGAAGGCTCTTCCAGCTCTAAGCTGGTGACTTCTTCTTTGTCTGCCTCTGAGCACCTGCAACCCCAATATCCTAACCCTGGCTTCTGGGGTATAGGTTCAGAGGACTAAACATACGTTCTCAAAGTTTTGTGTGCATCAGACCCACCTGGAGGTCTTGTTATACCCACAGCTTTGCTGGGCCCAACTTCAGAGTTTCTGATGTAGTAGGACTAGGGTGGGGACAAGAATCTGCATTTCTAACAACTTCAACATGATGCTAATGCTGCTGTCCAGGCACCACCTTTTGAGAACCACTGGACTAAATGTCTCCTCTTTTCAGCAATGGTTCACTGCTGCGATTCCTGACTGTTGGCTGCAGTTTTTCTGGCCATTTTCCAAAGCTGGCCCCCATTCAGCATCTCCTATCATAGTAAAGACACCACATCCATCCAGAAAATAAAGCAACCTCCTAGGTCCCATCCATCTGCAGGTCCCATCTGACCTGCCCCTGGCCCCATCTCTCAATAAGCTGACATCCAGCACACTGCCCCCACCTGGTTTGATCCATGCCCCCTCCACATTGTAGCTATATGACCTTGTGCAGGTTGGTTCACCAGAATAGATATGCAAAGAATGAATGTCTCTCCCCCACCTCAAGAACTTGATTAGTCATGTCCTGACTGGAAACATGGAGTATGGTCTATTGTCTGCCAACAGAAACAATTATGGCAAATTGTCTCATTAGGGTCATGTTTGCCTATTTTGTGTTAATGGGAATCATTGTTTGTTTGGACTGAGTTGTCTTCATTCCAGTCATTTCTGCTTCACAATAAGAGGCATCTGTGCTTGCAGTCCAGGGCGTGAATTACTGTCTTGTATTGTAGGACTGGGCTGTCCCTTCAGGAAACATCTTTCCAGAACATCAGTTCTCATGGAGGTGCCAGGAGAGTAGGACTTAAGCTAACAAATGATTATCTTTCACAACAGAGCTACCACTAGACATCAAACTCGTGGGCCCCTCCCTAAGGGACTCAGGTTCTGATTTTTGGCCCAGGACTCAGTGTATCCTCAGAGGCCAGGCCTCTAGGGTCCCTGTCAACTGAGCTGCCTCAGCAGGTGTACATTCTTGTTTCAACTACTTTCTCAAAATGAGAGTGGAAACTTAAAACAGTATCAGCCCTGGGAAAGTAGGAGTTGACCTCATCACATCAAGGTATTTGTGACAAGCATCAGAAACTCTTCTGGAGCTGCTTTTGTCAAGCAGATGAGGAAGAACACATAAGAATACCTAGATGCCAAAAGTCAGGGCAGCATGCTCTAGGGGAGGAGGAGAGTACAGGCCTACTGGGAGTCCCAGAGAAGCACTTGGTAACGTTCACCAGCGCTGAAGATTGTTCGTAACTTGAGCCTGGTCTTGGGGTGACAGGACATCCTGAGGCTTTGAGCAAACCTTGTTCAAACTCCCAAAACTTTTGCTTTGCTTGGAGGGGATACTTGTGTGAAAAGAACAGTTTTCTGGAACGTGCATATTGATATGAGCACCATTCAGGCCCTCTGCTGGGTTACCTTGGGCAACTCACTTCCCCTTTCTGAGCCTCAGTCTTCAGTTTCCTCATTTTTGAATTGGAAAGTAACCTCTGCTCTGTCCACCTCACAGGGATGTTGTGAAGCCCAAATGGTGTGAATACTACTAAAGCCAATACTTAACTGTCACAGCAACAGCGACATCCCTAATGGCGGGAGCACGCGGGCTGCTCTGTGGATTGTCTTCTGTGCTGTGTCAGTCCATTTTTACAGCAGCTCTGCGAGGTGGCTACTGTCATTATACCCATCTTATAGGTGCAAAAACTCAGGCACAGAGAGGTTAAAGAGCTCGCTTGAGCTCACACAGGTAATGCCAGTAGTCAGGATTGGAACTTAGCCTTGCCTGACTCACCTGCATTTAATCACTAACAGACACTGCTCTGTGATAGATGTTAAAAATGTTTTGGTGAATTTTAAGTAACTCTATAGAGGGAAGATGATTCCTTTGCCATGCCCCAGCTCACTCTCCAAGCCTTAAGCAGATGGCAGCAGAGCCTGACTCCTCATGGCCCGGGCTGCCTCCACCTTGGTGTCTCTCCTGCAGGGGTTCAGCTTTCCTTTGTTTCTCCTCCCTTGCATTATGAAAATGAGAAGCAGCTGTGAGCCCCGCAGATCGCAAATGGGATTGTGCATGTTGCTACCTCTGCTAACAACTAATTCATTACCAGGCGGCGGACAGTTTCCGCTGTGCTGTTACAATCTATTTGGTTTCCAGGTGCCACATGGAATCAAAAACAATTTGCTCCGTGGTTGATCCTGGTGGTGTTGGCATTCAGACGGGGATGCTCTAGCTCCCTGTGCCTCTGAGGGGCATCCTCTCCGGTGCGGAGCTATCCCCCTGGGCAGGAAAGGCTTTGTGATGGGAGATGGGGACTGGAAGATATGTCTGGACTTGGAAGGGTTTCCATCTAGTCTCTCGTACCTTTCAAGAAATATCCATCAAATATGTATTGAGCACCCATGATGTCCTACATACTGTTGTGCCAGGGAGTGGGGAAACATTGGTGAGCAGATAGATAGAATCTCTGCTCTTATTTGGGTTGCGCAGAGACACACAAGCAGCAAATCAACAGATAGCGTAAGAGATAATTTCAGATCATAATAAGAGGCAAGAAGAAAATAAAAGTGAGTGATGTGATAGAGATGCAGGGCTGGACGGGGATGGATCCTTCCATCAGCATGTTCAGAGAGAGCCTGGCAAAGGATGGGATATTTGAGCTGGGTTGGAAATGGTAAGCAAGAATCGGTCCTGGGATAATAATAGGGAAGAACATTCTATGGAGAGGGAACCTCAAGTGAAAAGGGGAGTCCAAGTTGGGAACATTCAAGAAATAGAAAGGAGGCCCAAATAGCTGGGTCAGCAGAGGGCAGATCACACAGGGCCTTGTAGACCATGGTCCTGCCTGGGCACCTCTTCTTTGAGGAATCCTTTGGGGCCCAGAAAACCAAGGCGGGGGCTGCTTTCTATGTATTCATCATACCTCTAAAGTCCGACTTTGAACCTCTCCAAGACTAAGACCCTGTCTTTTTCTTTCTGTATCTCCCCAACCAAACCTTACACAGTTCTGGACACAGAGCAGATTCTCAGGAAAGCCTGATGTCTTGAAGGTGTAGCTTAAGGAAGATGTTGCAGACCTCAGAGACATATTTTATTTCTACCCAAGGAAGACATTTTTTTTATATTCAGCAAAAGGATGGACTGCCTCAGTAGGCACTGAGCTCTCTATTATGAGAGGTATGTAAGTGAAAGATGGAAGATCAGTTGGCAGAAAATTACCGGATAGAGGTAGTAATAGTAGTTACAGTTGTAATAGAAGTAATATTGCCACATATTGACCAGTCTATATATGCAGGCACTTGACATATACAATCTCATTTTATGCTCCAAACAACCCTGTAAGGAAGTACTATTATTATGCACACTTCCCAGTCCTGGAGACTGAAACTCTGGTAGTTTGACAGTGTGCCAGGGATCACATAGTGAGTAAGTAGCAAGGTCCAGACTAGAAGCCCACACTTTGAAATCCTCTCTACAAAAACTGATGAGAGTCCATATTTTGACATTGCGTAACTTGGCCTGTTACTTCTATCCTAAACTGAATCGCGGGACATGTGGGAGGCATGTTATTCTTTTCCAGCCTTTGCAGCCCCTCACATGTGTTAGGGAATAATATAATGCAGACTCGTAGAACTGAATCTCATAGAATGTGGTGAGAAGAATGGCTGAAAGCGTGTTTTCCCGCCAGTGAAATCATTCCCAAAAGATCTCGTTGTGGTTCCTCACTCTCGCCCCTCTTTTCACTTTATTTGAGTAATATGTTAGCTGCCAACAGCAAAGGTTAAATCATGCCAATGAAGAAATAAAAATAAAAATTCCCACCAGCCTAGAAACCTGATGTTTATATCACCTTCTTTCACAACATTTTAAATGAGGCCATGGCTCTGTGGAAGCTGAGACATAAGTTTCTTGAGAATAGGTGAAGGGATTTCAAGAGAGGAAGATGAACTTTGGGCATAAAAATGAAGATAGCCAGAGTTCAGGTCCTATAAAGCTCCCTACCCTGCCTGGTCTTGCCTAAGTACCACCTCTTCCTTGTGACTTTCCAATACACCTATACCCCCAATCCCTCTGTAGCCTCCTCCATCCTAGAAGATCCATTTGGGTTAAAATGGTCAGCCTGCGAACTTAGTCTGGTCTGCAGTGGGCAGACAGTGCTTTAAAAACACTAAATGAGAATGTCTTTTGAAGGACGTACAGGCTTCTCAGCCCTACCTACCTCCCCCATTCATGACACCAGCACTTGCCTTGAGACCCGTGGTGAAGGTTATAGAATTTTGGAGCTGCAAGGGATCCATGAGGTCATCTCTGACAATGTTCTGTAAAATCTTTCAAAGAGGAACATTGGATACTGGGGCTTGTGTAATTGGACACATATTGGACCTGACAAGCCTAGATGTGTAAAAAGTCAGCTTCGTAATGTTTTAAAACTTCGATGTTACTAAAAACCATTATTAGCATTTACTAAACCTTTACTAGAATCTTCCATTTCCTAGCCTAAGTGTTCTTAAAAATTGTCTGACTTAATCCTTACCATACCTCTATGGAGTGGAGACTGTTTTTTACCCTCATTAGCTCAAGAGCTTAAGGTGCTTGCTCAAGGTCATAGAAGTGATATTTGATTCCAGGCATGGACTCTACAGTATATTTCCAGAACAGGAAACACCCAAAGGCTTAACCAAGATCCTCAGGCCAGGGGTCCCAAATCCGAATGCCCACAGGGGCTGGACTGATAATGTGACTGAGTGACTCCAAGAAACAAAAGTAATGACAAATGGCAGACACATAAGACAGCCTCCATGTTGGAGAGCCTGCGGAAGTGCTGTGGGAATCATGGGAACTGAAGAATACACATCCTAACTAAATGTGGGCAGCCATATTGGCCTCTAGCCTCCCATGGCCACCTGGGAATGCCGAACTTTCCAATTTTTCAAGGGAAGCTGAAAAACTGAATTTTTATTCAAAAGTACTCAACTGTTTAATATTGGGAAGTAATTCAAATTTTTTGAAACATTTTGCCAGCTGAACAAAATACACCCAACTTTATGTCACCTTTGATCTTATCCATGCTTTCATCCTTTATCGGGGCAAGCAAAGGACCAGAGAAAGAAATGACTTCAGGGATCATCCAACAAATCACCTGGCAAAGCTGAACCTAGAACCAGGGCTTTTTTTTTTTTTTTTTTAAATCGCCAAGTGTTGTTTGCTGTATCCAAATTTGTGAACTCCCTCCACCTTGACCTCCAGCCATGCCCGCATATCTCTGTTGCCCAGGAAATTGAAACTTGGTTCCTTCTAGTCCCTCCCGAGTTTCTCTGTGTGTTAAGTGGGGATTTGCCCTTCATGGAGGGTGGAGATGAAATTAAGATGAGGCATTGGGAGGGCAAGCCAATTAAGGCTTTCTTTCCTACCACTTTGTCTTGGCAGTCAAACCAGAAGTCCCTAGCCATCTTGTCTGAGGACAGATGGCTGGTGTTCTCTTACCATCCATTAGGACAAGCACAATGTTCCTCTTGTCTCTCTTGGTCATAGAGAGCATTTAGTAGCCATTTCCTACTAGTTTATTGTGGGTTCAGGGTCTACTGTTTCCTACCAGGACTTTACAGAGGTCCAAAGAAAAGGTCTGTCTAAATGGAGCCACAGAGATAAAAATCACCCCATAAAATAAGAATTCTGGAGAGTAGGTGACCGGGGCACCTATTACCTGAATCCCAACTCAGGTGCCCATCATGGCCCCAGGTTTGTTCCATTCTGTATCTCTGAATTGCCTATGATGCAGATGGTATAACTCCTTTTACAAACGAGGAGTCTGAGGCTCTAGAGGTGCTGGGACTTGGCCCAGAAAAGTATTTCTGGAGTTAAAAGGAGGGGAGATTCTTAGGGATTCAGGAACTCAGACAAGCCTTCCCAGAGGGCTTGGGAATCTAGCAACACATAAGATTAACATAAATGAGGAGGATGGTGAGCGAAGGTGGTCTGGGCTTGATGAACAGAACCTTTTTTTCTTTTGAATAATAATGTGTCAAGTTTGGAGCAGCTTTTGTTCTTCTGAAAAAGCTTTCCCAAATTTGTTGGATAGCCAGAATTACCATGTGCAGGAGGGAGCTTTGAAAATTGGCCCTGTTTTCTAGTTTGCCTGAGAAAGAGTAGGAGGCGTGGGGCTGTGAGGGTGGAAAGCACCCCCATCAATGTGCTGCTGGGATAACGTGTCCGGTGAGTCCATGCTGAGGCCAAAGGGGAATAGAATCACCTAACGAGGCACATGTGGTGCATTTGTATCTTTGGGGCTTAGAGGAAAGCCTAGCAGGCCCTTGGGGATGAGAGGACCTGCCAGGCAGGAGTCCAGAGGGAATGCTGGCTTTTGAAAACAGGTGTTTGTGGGGGCCGGGGGTGTGTTTCTTCCCCTTCTTGGCCAGCGAATGAGCTATTTTGAGCAGAAGCCAGCAGGGCCCACCTTGAAGAAAGGGATCTCCCACGAGGAATCAGGGACTCTGCCTCTCTCTGGGAGGAGGAGAAACTGTCTTCATTCTAAGCTATTACTAAGACTCTACTCACCCACATTTTTGTCTCAGGTCTAACTCAGCCAGGATGGGATGCTGAGAACCCTCAGTCTCCTGTTTGTTTTTTTTCTTTTTCCCAGAAACAGGAAAGTGTCTTTCCCTAGCCAACTGTGGGAAACAGATTCTGGAACTGCACTGGAGGCCAACCCCTGAACACCGTGGAATGACTTAGCTTGCAGGATGGCCATTCACAGAGCCCTGGGACACACTCCAGTATATTTGTAACTGCCCATGAGGCCAAGTGGACCCTCACAGGCAGCTATGGAGAGGTTTCTCAGGAGATGGGCTCCCATCCACAGATCATGAGAGCTTACCTGTCCTGGGCAAATCAAAGCCTTCACCATTTCAAGGAAACTTAGAGCAGAAGGAGGCCATGTGGGATATCAAGAAGAGTACTGGACTTGGAAATGGAGATTTAGTTCACACCTTTTGTTGCCACGTACTAGTTTGACCTTGAGAAAGCCCTTTCCTGGTTTTCTGAATGCTACTTTTTTCAGTCTTTGAAATGTGAATGAGAGCAGAACCTTTCATCTCTGAAGTCCCTGATCATGTCACTTCCCTTCCCTAGAGCCCTCTGATAACCTCCTCTTGCAAGTATATCCAACACTTTAACTGGTCCTGGTGCCTCAGCAGAACATGGTCCCCACCTACCATGCCGGCCTCACACCATTGCCATCTCCCCACCTCAACCCTGCCAAGCTCCTTCCACCTCGGGGACCCCCCCACATGGGTGGTCTGCCCCTTCAGAACACTCACCCCCATGTCCCCTCCTCACTGTGCTAACTCCTCTTCATCCCTCCAGCTCTGCATCAGTGCTGTTTCTTTAGGGGGCCCTTCTCTGGCCCCCCGCCCAGGCTGTTCTTCACATTAGTTCATAAGCATCTTACACTTTTCCTTAGAAGCACTTACAACAATGGAAATTAGACCACTGCTTATGTAACTACTTGCTCATCATCTTTCTCTACCAGTAAGCTCAGTAAAGTTGTAGACTATGACTGTCTCTGTCACAACAGTATTTCCACGGGTAGAACCCACAAGGTCTAGAAATGGGGTGCTCAGTGATTATTTGTTGAAAACAAAGGACTGTATGTGGTCAGTAAACCCCTCTGGCTTCAGTATTCAAAAGGGGAGGGGAATAGAGACTTTGTGGGATAAGAAGTCCATTGACAAAACCTCACTTTCCTGGCCTGAAGAGAAGACAAATGATCTTCAGTGTTCCCATATTCATCTTCACCTTAGATCGGACAGCACACCGACATGTTGGCACAATACAGAATTGACTTACCTGGGTGTACAATGAAAATAACGAGAGAGATGCTGATGGAAGAAATATGTTCTTCCTCTGCCTTTTGCCTCAGGGAGAACTCTGCATACAGAGCCAGTTGGAGTCAACTAGATCTACCAAAAGCGTGAAAGGGATACAGGAGAGTGGCAAAGCAGAAGGGTAGCTAGGAGAGTAGTGATGGGCAATTCATTTTAATGAGTGTTTATTGAGCACCTACTATTTATTAAGATGTTATGCTTTGCTTCATGTTGTTGATAGAAAGATAGTGAGAGTATTTAATAGCTAATGTTTGGAGATGATAAGTGACTTATCCAAATTAACATAAATCTTAACTAGTAGCTGAGATTTGAATCCAGGTTGGTCTGAAACCAAAGTCTTACCTCTTAACCTCTGGGATATATGGCTTCCTGTCACAAAACAGAACAATGACCTGTGGCCTTGAGAGCTTATAATCTGGTGAATATTGAACCTAACCCGTTATTAATTCAGGATGTCTATGTTCTTGCTTGGTCCTACTCTGGACAATGGGATTCTTGTCAGCTGACTGACAGGGTAGAATTATGTGGCTTATGATGTGAAGCAGAGAGGGAACATGTGGGGGTAAAAATAATTTTAAAACTGAGGGTCCAAAGACCCGAATTCAAGCTTAGGGCCTAGTTCTCAATCTTGATATATGCCTATATCAAGTTAATGTCCCCCCTTGCCCCAGTGTCTCCCTTTGTAAAATGAGGGACATTCTTTTATTCCTGAGAACTGATGCACCCATGGGAATGAAACTCCTGAGGCTTTGCTCCATACCTCTAGAATCTAACCAGCTCTCTCCTGGTTATGAATAACTTCCTGCAGGGCTCCTCACTGACAGCCAGGGGAAGCTGCTGTCCTAGGGATTCTCTTAAAAGGTGATACACCCAGGGCTGTTAAGCCTCTGCTTAGGGTTAGAATTGAAGCCAGGGAGGAGTAGGAATCCATTTACCTTTCTTCAGGGTTCCTATCTAGCACCCCACGGCCCAGCCATCTGCCTGCCTGCAGTGGGGGAGCAAAGGAGCTCCGTGCAATTTCTGGAATGTTTGACCATGTTTGACTTTGATTTGTGAGTGCTCAGGTGGCAGGCTAACCATGTGGCAGGTCCTCTTCCATCTACCCCATTCAGCAGGTGTCATGAGTGGGCCTTACTACCCTGGCTTGACCAGGTACAATCACCAAGCTATTTGCCCACAAGACAGATGATTAATGAGCTTGTAACCACTCATTCCATCTTATATTATAGCAATGTGTATAGGGTTTTCCCACTTTTGATCCTGTTAACTTTCACTACAGTTATTACTGTATCCATTTTACAAGTCAAGAAACTGAAGCTTGCAAAGCTGAGTAGTTTTCTCATGGCCACTTGCTGATTACTAACCTTGGATTCTTTGTCTGGCAAACTTTCTGCTAATGTCATTAGTCTGTTTGCTTAATATTTTTCTTCGTTGGCCCATTTGTGATTTCTTGAATAATTTAGACTTGAGATAGTCCTAGACTAGAAGTTATCAAATTTTCTCATTTGACATGATCCATATTTATTTATTTACTCCCACCTAAATGTAGATAAGGCCCTGCTCTTGAGAAAGCTACGGACTTTCTAGGCATATAATTCATAAACATATGAGTGATTACAGGCATTCATTCATTTATTTAGAAAATGTTCACCCACAATATGCTGGGGACTGTCCTACAAATTGGGAGCAGAGAAATGATCAAGGCAGCCCTCTGCACCTGATGCTTATAGTCTCTTGGGGATGAGTGGGAAGAAAGAAAAATTGTAGATAAACCCATCAATAATAAAACTCAGATCATGATTAAGTGCTAGGAGACAACTGCTAAAGAGAATGGGACAGTGTGGCAGGAAAGGAAAATAGGCTACTTAGGAAGGGTAGTCAGGGAGTGAGGTATGACTTACGGATCTATGAAGACAAGTTGCTAATCATGCCAAGAGTTGAGGGTAGAGGGTAGCAAGTGTGTGGCTCTGGGGCACCAACAAGAATGGAGGATTTGAAAACTAGAAAGAAGGTCCACCTGACCGAAACACACTGAACAAAATGAGGGGAAAGTGGTGGGCGATGGGGTCATTGAGGCAAAAAGGCCAGGTGCTAGGGGGCCTGTGAGGCCATGGTCGGTTGAACACAGAGCAGTGTAAGAACTCAGACCAGGCTACAAGCCATGGGATATCTCAACTGAGTCTGATAAGAATTCAGAGGAGAGGGAGACTGTGGTGGATGGAGGCAGTCAGAGAAAAGTTGCCAGTGTTTGCAGGAAGAGTAGTTAGTATCTGGCTGAAAGTCTGCAGGGTATTCCAAGGAGGGGGTAACCAGGGTTGGCATGGAGGAAAGAATTGACATGGTGTGTGTGTGTGTTCAACACATGTGTGCACGTGTGTGTGCATGAGTATTGGGGAGATAAAAAGACAAAGTTCAGTGGTCAGAAGAGAGTAGAAGATCATTATGCACTTCTACTAGGAAAATCAAAATATTCATGGTAGTGCCCGTTAAAGATCAGATGAATAGTTTCACTCTGAACCAAACTGAGTTTCTGATTTCCCCTGAGGTATCTTGAAAGTCTTAAGAGCATTTATCCCCTGTTACTTATACCCCAGAAACAACAGCCTAGCTAGGAAACATTGCGTTGTGAAGGGTCAGAGCCAAAAGAATCCTTAGAGTTGATTAAATCCAACCCTCCCTACCCCTGCCCTGCCCCATATTTGACACAGATGAACAATTAGGGTTTTGAAAGGGAAGGGGCTGGTTTATATACAGGTAATGGTAGAGCGAGGTCTCTGATGCTCCTTCCTTGTTCTTTACCAGGAATCAGGGGATGATGCAGGAGCCTCCTGGGAAGTGGAGTGGGGGTGAGGGGGGGCACTACAGGAGCCTCCTGGGAAGTGGAGTGGGGGTGAGGGGGGTTGATCTGCCTGTTCTCTTTCTGGTCCATTCCTCCCAGCAGGTCTGCCCTACTGTATGGGCCACAGGCCTGGGGTCTTCCTATCAGATGGTGCAAGGGAAAGAGCTGGGTTGCTGCCTCCAAACACAGCACTGCTTTACAGGTGCTGGACCCAAAACTTGTACATAGGTGCAGAACAGATTTGGAGGGGCTGCAACAAGAAAAAAATGCCAGCCTCTGAACAGAAAGAAACCTAATTATAAAAAATGAATCCATTTCCAATGCTTTTTTTTTTACCCTACCCTCACCTTGAGTGACCTCCTCTGGGAAGTCTGCTGCCAGCCACATTGACCTGTTTCATCCACCATTCTCAGAGTCTTGGAGGCTCTTTAGCCCTGAGCTGTTCTCACTACATGAAGTGAAAGCTCATTTGGAGGTGGTATGTGATATCACTGGAGAGATATATACCATGAAGCCTTCCTAGTCTCTAAGATCTTCTCCCATAATTAGATTTACCTATTCTCCAGGCTATAATTCTCCCTGTTACTACCTCTCCATTTGGTTGAAGGAACTACTACTTTTAACTGATAAGTTACCCAGAAAGGACTAATATAAGAATTATTTACTAGCCATTTATAAATAAGTGTGGAAAAGTTGTAACTTGCTATTTATCTTAGAATTTACACAGAAGGAAGTTTTGAGCAGAAATATAGTTGAAGATTCTCATGGATGCCAGGAGAGGCTTTCATAAAGGTCAGATGAGGTTGGAAAGAACAGAAGAGGTACCCCATACACGTGCTCCCCATCTATGACAAATGAATACTGCCTCTATTTGATATAAATTTCTAAGCATTGTGGGTCAGGGACCTCACTCAGCTCCTAGTACAAAGGTCATAGAAGAGTAGATGGCAAGAGCAATTTGTCCCATAGATGTGTTTTTGCTTGATAAGCAGTGTTTTTTTAAAAATTGCACGTGAATTCTTTTAGAAAAGGAATACACCCCTCTTATAGTTAGCTACTATTCTTGGTTTTTCATATTGTATAATTCCTAGGCCTTTTCACGCATGCTGGTTACCCATTTGGTGCCCAAAGACATTTGAGTTTGTGAATCCTCCCATTGCACATAATGAATTTGTCTTTAGAGAAATAGTTGGGATCTACTATGTGTTGGGCACTGTAGGAGACAGAAAGAGGATTGACAGAACCTTTCATTCACTCATTCGTTCCTTCAGCCAGTGTCCACTGGGTGCCTGCCATTTGCTAAGCACTGGGGATACAACTCAGTTCTCTGTTGGCGAGACAGATATTCAGTCACAATAAGGTGTGATGAGTGTGACTGTTGGAGAAGTTCAGAGCTCTGTGGGAGGGAATAAATAGTATAAGACAGTGGCACCTGCCCGCAAATATCTTGAGAGGCTGAAATGCCGACTCAAATAAAAAGTACTACATGACATGAGAAAGTCAGAACAGTGCCAATTAATGCTCAAAGGAGCAAGATGCTCATTAGTTTGGGGAGGGGATATCAAGGAAGGCTGTGTGGGAGAAGGAGCATTTGAGCTGATCCTTGAAGGATGGTTGGATTTCTTCTCTTGGCAATACTGATGAGAAAGGCCATTCTGGGGAGAAACACCATGTGTGCCCAGGCAAAAAAGTAAAAAGGCAGAAGGTGTTTGGCTAGAAGGTTGCAACAGTCGCAACAGCTGTCATATGAGTGCTAGATACTCTGCTAAACACATCCTGTGCATAGTCTCACTCAGTGCCTACGATAGTCTTCAGATCTGTGCTATTACAATGCCTATTTAGAACGGGGTAGCTCATCTGAGGCTCACAGTAGAATAACCTCCATGGTCACCCAGCTAAAAATGCAGAGCTAGGAATAGAATCAAGGTCTGTCAAATTCCAGAGTGTAGGGACTCACCGAGGGGACTCTGCCCCCAGGTCAAGGTATTTCTACACTTGATTTGTGACAGGGAGTCCTCTGAAGGTTTTGGGGCTACGCTGGTACTTGCTGTGGATGGTCACCAATTCTAGAAATGTTGTTTATTGTGTTTCAAAGCCAGCTGAGAGAAGACATGCACTCCTCCCTTTCTCTGTGCCTCTGCTCCTAACTTTACTCCTAAACTTAAATTCCAAGGGATATAATTAGCAGGCCAGCCTGTCTTGGAGAAGAGTGGAGTTACTTGACTTTAGTATTTGCTGCCAAGTAAAGGTTCAGCTGAAAGCCTGACTGATAAATGCCCCTCCAGGGAGAAGGAGCTGGAGAATCACCTGGATCTACTGGCAGATACGAGGAGGGGGGAACGTCCTTAGAAATTAAAGCTGAAGAAAGTGTCTGAGGAAAGCAAAATGACCAACTAAAGTAGAAAATGCTTCTGTAAACCTTAATAATAGCAACTTGAAAAATCTTGAATGTTCAGTTTCATTTCATAAACCCCTTCAGTAATGGAATAATAAAGTTTTCTCGCCTGGAAATGTAACTGGTAAATACCCAGATGGTAATATATTGTCAATTGCCCATGGAAAGTGTCAGGTTGTGGCCTGAGCCCCAGAATCATCATTGCAGGCTGTGGGACCCTGGACAAGCCATGCACTTTCTTGGGCTTCTAGGAAACATGATTATAACTCCCCACCCTAATACATTGGTCAGTCTTAATCAAGGGGTCAGATAAATGTCTGACCTCTGCGGGATACATATCAGTGTCTTCAGGGAAAGAGGCATATTTGAAAAAGCTTATTCAATATTATAACATGGCTTCACAATTAGAAAATAATTACATTCATTGTTTTTTGTTTGTTTGGTTTTTTTTTTTTGATACTTGGAAATAATGTTTCAGAAGTCTTTCTGACTAAGCAGATGGTAGGTTCTATATGAACCAAGAAATTTCTCCACGGGGTTCATATATCCATCTTAGTAGAGTGTATCAAAATCTCCATGGGATGGAGAGTGGCACATGGATTTTACATTCTAAAGAGGCACAGGCCATTTTTAGTGGGTTGTTAGGATCAGCAAGTGGATACAAAATGCCCCATAAATTTAGAGTAGTGTTGAACATATGTACAAAGTAATGCTGCTGACTCACCATCTCTCACTATTGTTGATTTCATTGCACATCTAAGAATTGGGATAGTCTTTTAGCCCATTGGATAGATGATCCAAGGTGGTCAGAGGTGTGGCCTCTATTGATTACAGCAAGTAATATTGCATAATTGCACATACGGCAGATTGAAAGCTTTCACTTTAGATTTGTGATCATTCTCCAGACAACCAAACCAACTAGTGGTAGAGAAGAACATATTGATTCACTGAATGTGTGTTCAGAAGGTGAGTGATGTGAATATAAGCAGGTTTGATTTCTTGTCTCAAGTTAGCCCTACCTAAAGCATCCATTCCCAACATTAAATAAGTATCTACAAATGCCCGCTGGTCATTGATTACTCATGTCCAAATCCAAGGTCATAATTTGTACCTCCACTGTCTTCTGTCTCTCCTCTTATATTCCCCATCTCAGAAATGGTGCTGTCATCCACAGAGTCGCCCATAAAGAAAATAAGTGTCTTTTGACTCTTCTTTTCCCCTTACCCATATCTTTGATCCGTCACCAACTGTTGACTCTGTCATCCTTCTAACAACTGCAGCTGGCAGTACTGACGAGAGCTCCTAACCGGCTTCTGCTTCTAGGCTGTCCCTGCCACCAAATCCATTCCTACTTATGCTGTCAAGACCACCATCTTAAAACAGATCTTCTACCGTGCCACCCATTGTTACATTCATGCGGAATTCAAGGCTTCACTGTATCATTCAAGGCTCAGCAGGCTCTGACCCCATCCCATCACATCTGTCCTTCCAGAGTCCTCCTGAACCCTGCCATGAGCTCACATCCATGTTCTAAACCATAGCTAGGTCTCCCTTCTTTCCTCTGTTGCTTCTGCACCTCACACAAGCTACACAGTTGGACAGCAATGCCCTTCCGTCCTTTTCTTCTTCACCTTTTCCTCTCCCCACTTAAGACTTTTAAGATAACTTTAGATCTAATTCCCACCACTAAGCTTTCCTGGAGCCTCAGTCCCCAGCCCCACAAGAATGAGCCTCCTTCCATGATATCCTTTATCATGCTGCCCTCCATGAGCAAGATTTGTATGCATGACAGGCTCTCCCCTTAGACTGACAGCTCCTCTGGGGGAAGAGGCCTTATCATGCTCATCTGTGGATCTTCTTTTACTTGCCTCCTTCCTCCTCAACTTCTGCCCCAGCCCAGATATCTAAGTACATTCCATTTCACATAATAGACACCCTACCAAAGTTTGTTGAATAGGATCCATTAATTTGTGCTCTGTTTCTTCAGCAGTGACGGTTGGAATCCTCTGGGCTGAGTGAAAATTTCAACTCACATGATGTTGGAGAAAAACCTTAACTTTTGTGCTCATATTCCTTTTAGAAATATTTTGCTTCATCCCATCACACTACCTCTTCCTGCTAACCTCCTAACCAGCTTGAGGTTGCAGAGAAAGGGCAGCAAGCTTATTTTTCTACCTCTTTAATATTTCCAGTCAATTCTCTCTTCTCTATTGCTATTGCCAGTGCCTTTATTGAGACAGGTCACATTTCTGGCTAAAGTTCAAGGGTCCTGAGATCAGACTGTCTGAGTTTTAATACAAGTTCTGCTAATAGACAGAGCTTGGGTTAAGTTAATTACTCTCTCTGGGCCTCAGATTCCTCAAACTGTAAAAAAAAAATGTATCAATGCTACTCATCTCAGGGAGAGAGGCTCCACAGGCCTGATTGGTGGACAGCACACCCTGAGAATATAAAAGCAGTGGGACACTTTGGGAGCCAGGGAGGCTCCAAAACTTCCAGTGATACCCGCTGTCCCCTTTCAACCCCATATGGTGTGTGCCAGTAGATTCTAAACCGTGTGAGGAAAGAGATGCTGTCTGCTCCACTCTGCATCCCTGGCTCCTGACACATAAGAGGAGCATAAACAAGCTTTGCAAGGCAAACCCCAGCTCCGGAATTCTGCGGCAACCCAGAGACCCATACCTGAATATCAAGGCCCTGTGGAAAACTAATGATCCCTCCCCTGCGGACCTGCCTAGCGAAGTGCTCCACGGAGCCTGGCTGGCAAAAGCATTCTTCATTCTCCCCATGCCCCTGGCTCTCCCTCTCCCGCCCCACCTCCACGGTCTCCCAGGCAAGCTATTGTGTGTCTCCTGCTCTGTTTCTCATTGCCTGGGTCCCGCTTGGTGCTGCTGCTGATGCATTGTGCGTGATGTCTTTAGTGGGAAAGGTGATTCACAGAAATAAATTGCATTGTGTTTTAGGTCTCTGGCAGCCCACCTCTGTAATCATGTCTATAAGGGACTTCATAATAGCTTGAGGGCCCTGGTGTCAGCTTGAGGTACTCCAGTGGCTTCAAGATAGATAAATGCTGCACCCAAATGCACATTCAGCCAGTGGAGTCATGAGTTTGAGTTGAGGACGGAGGTGCCCGTGCTATGAACCAGCCACGCTTCCAGCCTTTTTATCTGCAAGTTGATAGAAATCAAAGGACGAGGGGTTGTTTTGTTGTTGTTGTTGTTTTGTTTTGTTTCCTTAATAATCACCAGGAGACTGAGGCTTCTTTAACCTAGCCCCAGCTAATGACACCTTGTGCTCTCATCAGCTCTGTGATTTGATGCAAGCAGGTTTGGAATGTTGCTGGGAAAGAGAAAAGCAACAGAGGAGAGAAGAGGCAGGGAGGTGGTACAGTGAAGGGCAAGAACAGCTGAGCCACGGGCTGGGAAGCCTGAGGCCTTGACCTGTTTTAATAATCCCCCAAAGTGATGAGGGCCTGCGAGGGCCACGGATGTCCGAGGGAAGCCATGGGAGGGACACAACCACGGTGGGGTGAGTATTGACAGGAAGGGAAAGAGGAAGCAAGCTGATGCTCTTAAAAGATTCAGAGATGGTGGATGGTGGGAGAATCATGCTTCCTTGAACACATCGTCCGGAAGAGGCCCCGTTCCCATGGCATTTTTAAGCAGTCTTATTGATATATAATTTACATACCATAAAGTTCACTCATTTAAAGTGTATACCCCATGACATTTTAAGCTGATATATTATGACTATGACAGTAAGATTTAGGGGAAGCAGCATGAAGCAAAGACTGTGGGATGAGTAGAGCAGGTTGTCAGAGTGGCATGCTTTTTTTAAGTGTGTCTGTTCCCCCAGCAACTAATAGCTCGGCCCTCACCCCCCCCCTCTGCCTCCTCCAGGCCTGGCCGTGCCTGCAGTTTCAGCCCATGCTATCAGAGTGTGGCTCTTGGTCAGCTCACTGGACACTCACACAGCTCAATATTAGAGATCCCTCTGGGAGGCCTGCTGATATCCGGGAGATTTGGGCTTTGTGCCACTTGAACTTTCAAATTATGAGTCACACCCCACCGCCACCCACCAGCCCTTTCTGTGTGACACTTGCATTCACATGGTGTGTCCCTGTCACTCTCCTCAGGTTTGGCCTCCACCGATCGATTTAAAAGCCACGTTCCATCCCCTTAAGCGATTAGGAGCCGTATCTCGCAAGCACCTGAATATGATATCTATATAATCTTCCTGTCATTTGCCCCCTGGTTTCCCTGGATTGTTTATGATTTGTGATTTTCCCCTAAGTCTAAGGTCTACCTAACCTGTAACCTGTACTACTAAAATATGTTATTCCTAGCATAGGTAACCCTTCCTCCTGAAACCCAGGCCTGGTTGTATGCTTCAGTGATCCTGTAACATATCTCCTTTGCCGCGAGACTGTCTGGGACTGAGTCCTGCCACTGTCACTGGCTGCTTCCCTCGGCTCTGGCCACTTTGTTACCCTCTCTTGAGGTTTGCTCAGATCACTGTTCCTGAAACTTCAGCCCTTGCCCTATCTCCGTGCATTTATCACATCTGTGAATTTGTCTCTTCATATAAAATTGCATGTTTATGTTATTTAAAAATAAAACATACGAACTACTACAAATAGAAAAACCAGTATCACCTCCGATTAATAGATAGAAGGTATAAAAATAAAAAGATCATAGGGGCACCCGGGTGGCTCAGTCAGTTAAAGCGCCCAACTCTTGATTTCAGCTCAGGTCATGATCTCAGGGTTATGATCTCAGAGGTCTCCCTCTCCCTCTGCCCCTCTCCCTTCTCATGCTCTCTTCCTAAAATAAATAAATACACAAATCTTTAAATAAATAAGTAAATAAATAAAAAGATAACAGAACAATATCATATTCTAGTCATCACCTACAAAGGGTTCTGAGCCTGACTCTTGCTCTCTTTTTGTTTAAGATAAAAATGTCGTGGTGGGGTATGGAGATTAATTGTTAGAGAAGTCTTAAAGACAGCACAAGACTGAGATTTTTCTTTTTTACTTAATCAGAGGATTAAAAGGATATTGAAAATAGACATACTTTCTCACTGTGAGTCAGTTGTTTAATGCCATCCCTGCTTTAGGGAATCCCACTCTCCACACTTGGGTTCTAGTCCTACCTGTAAGATTAAATTGCTACATGGCCACCTCACTTCTTGAGCCTTAGTATGTTCATCTGTAAGATGAAGTTGCTAAGTTGAGGTAGACAATTCCTTTAAAACCAAGTTTCTCAAATGCGGTCCCATGGACCATCTGCACCTAAATTATCGGGGTACACTTATCAAAAAATACTGATTTCCAAACTCTAGCTTTAAGAATCTCTGAAAATGTTCACTTTTATTATCACTCATTCAGTTCATCATTGTATGTATGTACAAAGATTTAAGACCATTGTTGTAAAGCCTGTGTGGGACACTCAAAAGTAGAACCTACCTGTGCATAGGAATCAAGAGATCTGGGTTCTAGGCCCAATTTGCATTGTAAGCTTGGACTCACCCCTCTCCTCCAGTTCCCTTATTTGAACAGTGAGAAGGTCAGACTGGGTTAGGTTCTAAATCCCTTTGAAGTTTGCAAATATGATGTTGGGTTTCTTGGCTCTGAAAGCCATGCTAAACCCAGGTGCTTGGTGAGGGTGAAGGTGGAGATAGCAAGATGACAGCCAAGGTCTGTGGGCTGAATTTTTCCCTGTGGAAAGCCAGCCATGTACATGGAGAAGAACCAGTGCTGTCTCTGCCCAGCTTGCCTAAACAGCATACACCTTTCCTAGGCAGGACCAAGCCTGCCTAGGAAAGCATCTGCAAAAACATTTAGTGAGACCTGTTGCAAAGTCAGATTAGGCTCTGTTAAGAGAGGCAAGAAGAAGGAAGAGTTCTGGACTGCCATGTGGGCAGAAAGGAGACTGCAGCCAAGTCTGACTGGCTTGAACTAACTCTTCACATCCTTGTGGTGCCCCACATTGAGATCTGGGTCTGTGCTGCCACATTCACCTTTCTAGAACTGATCTTCCTCTGATGAAACACGTCTGTCATCCAGAGACTAAAAACCAAACATCTCAAACCAAATTTCATGGCCCCTCAGGCCATTACTAGCCTGACCTCTCTGCCTTGACTCTCATGATTGACCAGCTGGCTCACTGATCATCTTATTGATTAGTTCATCTACCAATTACTTTAGAAATACCTACTCTGTGTCAGGATCTCTTCTAGTTACTAAGAATGCTGACCCGTGAACTAGGCATTAACACGATCCATTGTACTTGCTTCTCTTCAGCCTAGCCTAGTCTGTCCTTTTGGGCCACGCTGCCTTTCTGCTAGTGATTAAGTCTTCTTGGACCTGAGCCCATTCTACCCCAGGCTTCACTTGCAGTGTCTCTTCCAAAGTCCTTGATGTTCAGGCAGTGGCATTAAGCAACCTTTGACCATCTGGAAGAGTACCCAAAGAACAAACTCATTTTCTCTGATACAAAGAGACAGAACCTATAAAAGTCAAAATTCTATGCCTTCCCTACATTCTGAGAGACACCCAAGTGCTCTCTTTTCCTGCATATTAGTGAACAGCTGTGCAATCAGCATGCACTGCCATTCTTCTTCTTTGTGAAGGAACTGCACGGGAGCAGAAGTTGTCACATTGTGATGATGGACTTACTTCAGATGTATAATAAATGGTTTCCCATTGGGAATGGCCTGACAACAGCTGACAGCACTTGGCAAAGCATTCTTCATTAGCTGTAGGGTGAAACCACCACTTTGCCAAGAGTAGCTTTTATGAGCAACTGGAGATCAGGGACTCGATAAAACAATTTTGTGTTGCTGAATGGGGTTTTACAGAGAACATGCAGTGGAGTGAATGAGCAGTCACAGAGCCCAGTCTTTGCTCTACCATTTGCTAGTCATGAGGCCTCAGCTAACTCCATTTCATTTTCCAAGATTCACCTTATGACATCTCCTCTGAGAAGCCTTCTTTCACCACTCCCTCTGCCCCCAGTCTAGTCAGGTGGCCCTCCTGTATGCTTGCATAGCACCTTTCTACTTTTCTCAGTTATCACACTATAACATAATAGTTATATAAATACTCCTCTCCCTAAATTATATGAGTACAGTATAGTGAGTAAGATCAAGGACATTATAATCAGGCAAAGTTATGCTATCTTCCAGCTGTGTGGGGTAATACACTTTTCATAGGGTTCCTTTAAGGAGTAAGGGTATATAAAGCAATTAGCACAGATTATAGGTCAAGCAATTTCTGTCTTTGTTCTATAGTCATGGTGCCTAACACAGTGCCTGGTACATACTGGCAGAGGAAATGGTGGTGGTGGTGGTGATGTGGGAGTGGGGTTAGTGCTGATGATGGTGGTGATGGTGGTAGTGATAATAGTGAGTAAGGATAATCAGCAGCATTTATTGAGGGCTTCCTGTACGCCAGGTATTGTACTAAGTACTTGTCTATAGTTGATTTCATCCTCTTGACATCTTCCAGATATTACTAGTGCCCTTGATCTTTCAAGTGAATTTGCATTCAAGTGAGGTTTCAGACGTTGAGTGATTTGCCTAAGATCCCACACTTAAGAAATTAAGACAAAGTCAGAATGTGGTATAGGCTATGGGACATCACCACAGATATGTAAAACACCCAATTGTTAGTTATTTGAGGAAGGAAGGAAAGAATTGACTTGTTTTCTGATCTTAGGATTCCTTTTCTGAAAATGGAGATAATAATCCTGGGTTTTATTAAAATCAGATGAGATAGGGGAAGTTAAAGCTCTCTGAAAATTGTCAAGTCCTCTCTATGTATAAAGTCCAAATCAGCAGCTGCAGCTCCATAATTACTCATTTATTATTTGGCTCTAAGCACTGGGAATACAGTGAGCAAAGCAGACTAAAGTACCTGCCCTGACAAAAATACTGTATTATAAACTTCAAAGTTGCTAAGAGACTAGAACTTAATTATTCCCACCACAAAAAACAAACAATTATGTGACGTAATAGAGGTTAGCTAACACTAGAATGGTAATCATATTGTAATAAATGTATCAAATCAACACACTGTACACCTTAAGCTTATTCAATGTTATATGTCAGTTATCTATCAATAAAAGTAAATAAATTAATGATTGAAATAAATCACCTGTCCTCGTGGAGCTCTCAGTCTAGTGACAGACAATAAGCAAAAAACAAGTGGAATATAGAGTGCCATGGGGGAAAGTAAAGCACAGAGGGAACTGGGGAGTATGGGAGTGGGAGTGTCATTCTAGTAAATAGAGTGGTCAGAGAAAGCCTTTAATAAGGTAACATTTGAGCAGGGCCTGAAGGAGGTGAGTCAGAGATCTGTGCAGTCTAGGGAAGAGTGTTCTATATCCCACAGGCCAGTTTAAAAGTAAAATTAGGAATATTCAAAAACAACGAGGTCACTGTAATGAAAATGCTAGGAATGAGCTAATGCAGGAACCCCAAGGTCTGTTGCCAATGGCAGAATGAAGAGTAGAATTCAGTATTTTCCCGGGTAACCTCCTATAACACTGTTCCTAAAGCCTCAGTCAAGGTGTGATGTCCTATAAGAGAGAGATCATTATCTGGGAGCATGGTTCCCCTGGCAACAGGCAGCTGGCTGGAGGGAAGTAGCTTCTATTCACCACTCAACCATCCATGGGCAAGATGAGGCTCGACAGGTCATCTGCGCTCATGGCCTTCTTACTCCTCCCAGCTGGGAAAGACCAAGGTGAAATTAGGGATTCTCACCACAATAAAAGGAAAATAATTAGCTCAGCCCAGCTCTACAGGGATCTATAATGATATTGGCACTGTTTATTAAAATCTGTAATGATCCAAGATGAAGCAAGTTGTACATTATTCAGATTTATGGGTGATCCCAAATTGCATAGGATTGCAAGCACAGGAGAAGATGATGAAAGAAATTATCAACCGAACTAAAAAGCTTAGAGGAATAAGTAAACAGTCAAGGGAAGAGATTTAATTTAGATAAACCTAAGGCAGGATCTCTAGAAGATTCCAAGGTCAGGTGAAAGTAGGAAAAACTAGCTAGTTAGATGGAAGAGGCATGGGAAGGGTTCTGAAAAGTATATTGGTGGCAATGTGGCCAGTATTATGATAAAGGAAGAGAAAATGAAATTACTGAAAAATGTGACTTATCCTTAGAATCCAAAGAATAATGGGATAGTATGTGGAATAGAGCGCCAGACTGGGATCCTGAGGCTAGAGTTCAAGTTGCCTAGGAAGTGGCTCTGTGACTGGGGAAGCCTATTTTTGACCTTTAGCTTCCTCTTCCTTAGTGATCTACAATATGGGCTCTCAGCCCCAAATCTTTGGTTGTCTTATGTTTAAGGAGGGTGTCATGAGCTCTGAGGAGACTCTGAATCCCTCCCTGCTCCATCCCAGCAGACCTTGATGGAAACAGCAAAGGATACATCATATTCATGACAGAGGTCCTACAGAAGGGCATTCATTGGGGAGATGGATCAAAGATCCAGGAATCCTCAGAGACATTAAAAGAAGTTTAAAGGTTGCAAAATAAAGGAAGGATGATGGTTATGATGGTTCAGTGTAACTGAGTTACACCAGATGTTGCAGAGAAAATAAAAAGGAAGGTTTAAAGAGGTTAAGGTATGTGTGTAATGCAGAATGGTGGTTGTTAAATAAGACAGATTATACACTGGATATGTTTCAGGATTGGGGTGAAGTTTGGGTGACTTTAGATGGTATGGCAGTCTGGGATGCAGGAGTAGTTGTATTCTGCTGTAAACCATAACTGTCTATCCATTTCAGGGTCTGCCCAAGGTAATTTGCAGAATATGCCAGAGAGAGAACATCAGGCTCATCTTTGTTGTTCTTGCCCTGGGCTAATTTGCCACTATAGTAACATGGGTGCTAACTACATGCTAAGCTTGGTGTGCAGAGGTCCGCAAACCTTCTTCTGTGAAAAGGCTAGATAGTAAATATTTTAGGCTTTGTGGGCCATGAGGTCCCTGTTGCAACTACTCACTTCTGCTGCTAGAGAGTGAAAGTAGCCATACACAATATATAAATGAACAAGCATAGCTGTATTCTAATAAAAGTTTATTCATAAAAACAGGCAGCCAGATTTGGCCCACTTACCTTTGTCTTCTGACCGCTGTTTAAATGCATGATGTCCCCATTTACTAGCAAATGTGTCCTCATCATTATCCTGAAACCTGTCCAATTTTATGAATAACTCCTTCCTACTGGGAAGAGAAGGGAAGTGGAAAAGCCCTTTTTCCAATAGGTGTTCTGAAGAATGGGATTACTTAGTGAGACATGTGCCACTAGAAATGCATTTCAAGATGAAAAAAATCTCAGGCATTTAACCTGGCCATTGATGTGTGAGGATGAACTGTAGAACATGAGTTGCTTATATGAATGACGTGTGTTGGGAGAAATACTCCAAAGTGGAGGCAAGTCTTGACTTCCTCCAGGCAGGAAGAGTTGAAGAAATAAACTCTAGTAGAGGAGAGATCATTGAGGGAACATCAGGGAAGAGGGAAAAGCCAAATGGGTAGAAGTCATGGGGTCTCTATTGTGGCTAGTTTATGCATCGGGCACTTTACATTTTATAAAGTATTTTAGAAAGGGTTTTGTTAACTTATCAGATGATGTAAGGGCCTTTTTCGTAGGTTTCCCACATAGGGAAGAATTCAATAATAATTACTTATAATGATAATGTCTGCTTATGATAGTGCACTGGTAAGACAGCAGCAACTATTCACTGACGCATTGTGCCGAGTGCTTTATGCTTATCGTCTCATGAATCTTCACCACAGCCTTAGGAAGTAGGTATGGGAAACATCGTACAGATGGAGAAATTTAGAACTCGGCTTGGTAACTGATCCAAGGAAACACAGTTCCTAAGTGCCAGAGCCTAGCCCTGAGCTCAGGTCTGACCCCACAGCCGACATTCCTAATTACTTCATTTCCGTAGTCCACAGCTGTGACATTTTTTCATTGGTGGGTCTGTTCAAGTGATGAGTCAATGCTTGGACCAGTAACCTAGGAGGGTCCTTTAAACCAAGCTTTTATTGTGGTTGAAGGGCAGGGGTCTAAAACATCAAAATTTGTAAACAGAGACCAGAATGTAACCTCCATGAAGGTGATACGCTTGTCTCTTTTATTCATCATGTTATCCCTCGCATTTAGTTGTGTCTGATAAATCTTTGAATCAATGAATCAGTGCATGAACACTCTTGAGATTATTTCTTCTTAATATAAAAGACCTCATGGCTGTCTAACCCAAGTCTCCATGATTTCATGATTGGGCCTCATACTTCTCTCTCTTTCAACCACGTCATCTCATACCCTAGACACAGCAGGCACTTAATGAGTACTAGGTAATGATGAGGAATGATAGCTGACTCTGAATATATAAAGTGCTGTAGAGCTACAGTAATCAACAACCTTTCATCCCTCCCAGCTCCCATGACAGATGCAACTACTTATTCTCTTTGGGAATTGTAGCTCAACCCTTTTCTCTCCCATTTATGGATGTAGAGTGGAGAGTAAATCAGAGAGGGATAAGCTAAAAATATGCTCTAATTTTAGCTGAAACTTTGGTGATAATATTACTAATGATGGATTACTGATAATACAATTTAGAGTCATTGACAGAAAACCTGGTGGGACTTTTATGTGGCTCCACAGGGCAGAGCTCAGACCTGTGGAGGAACTGGGGGTAATAGCTGAAGAGATGTTCTCATAGCACCATCCAAAGAGTGAATGAGCTGAGAGGTGAAGTGTGGAGCCCCTGGACCCCAGAGATACTGAAACACAGGTGGCCAGGGCTAAGGTATAGAGAGGACAGCTATGTCGGGTGGAGGTCAGGCACAGTTATCACTAAAGCCCCTTTAAAATATAAACTTCTTGGGCGCCTGAGTGGCTCAGTTGGTTAAGCGACTGCCTTCGGCTCAGGTCATGATCCTGGAGTCCCAGGATCGAGTCCCGCATCGGGCTCCCTGCTCAGCAGGGAGTCTGCTTCTCCCTCTGACCCTCCCCCCTCTCATGTGCTCTCTCTCTCTCATTCTCTCTCTCAAATAAATAAATAAAATTAAAAAAATAAAATAAAATAAATAAATAAATAAAATAAAATAAAATATAAACTTCTTGGGGATGCCTGGGTGGCCCAGTCAGTTGTCTGCCTTTGGCTAAGGTCATGATCTCAGGGTCCTGGGATTGAGCCTTGCATCAGGCTCCCTGCTCAGCGAAGAGTCTGCTTCTCCCTCTCCCTCTCCCCCTCACCTTTCACTCTTGCTTTCCCTCTCTCTCTCTCTCTCTCTCACTCTTTCTCTCTCAAATAAATAAATAAAACCTTTAAAAAAATAAAATATAAACTTCTTGGATTTTTGACATGCCCCATGCCTCAGCTTACTGTAGCATTATCCTCTGGTAAACAAGCCCCCTTTTTTCCCTTCACTTTTTATCAGAACATAATATGCATCACTTGCATGAGTTCTTACTCCTCCTTGAACAGTCTGGGCCTAGTCGGTAACCTCGGCAGTACCCCAGTCTATGGCAGATGTATTCATTCTTCTCCTGCACTGAGTGCAATGATTTTTAATTAACGAAGTTCATTCTGTGTCACATCACATAAGCCCTGTGTCCAGGAAAGAGAGACACTATGACCATCGGTACATAAGAATTAGCTCAGCACTTACTTGTAGGCCCTGAATTGTGCTGGGATGGCCTGAGGTGGGGTCTGTAGTGTGTATTTTTAAAAATGTTTCTTTATTCTGACACACAGTCCTGAAACAGGACCGCATCGTTTACTCTTCCCAGTAGCTTACCAGGTGAATGGCAGTATCACCATTTTACTTAGAAGTAAACTGAGACCAGAGACCAAGGGTCTCAGTGTTTATAGGTACAACAGTAGTTAGGGGCAGATTTGGGGCTAAAATATGTATTAGTTTTCTCTAGATACAGAAATCTCTCTGCCAGGCAACTTTCTCTACAGCTCTCTAACTTCCACAGGACTGATGGTTTGGCTGATTGTTGATTGGAGATAGATAGATATAGGTTTGTGTGTCATTGTGATTAAAAATAGTATTCTTTTAAATTACACAAGTGACATGTTTATTGTGGGAAACTACATCAAAAACTAATGATGTACTGTATGGTGACTAACATAACATAATAAAAATTTTTTTTAAATTAAAAAAATAAAAAATAAAATATAGATAAGAAAAGAGGGAGGGAGAATCAAAGCACCTCCCATTGTACAGGGTTATCTGAAATAACCCTGTTAATATGTTGGTATATGTCCTTTTAAATGAACTATCCATATGTTGTTTTGTAATTTTTATTTTATAAAACTGGCATCATTGGTGTATATAAAGTTTTTCACTCTTCAATATTCACTGACTATATTATTAGCATCTTTCACTCCAGTAAGTAGTGAGCCACACTCACACTTAAATGGCTGTGTAGAACTTCTTGATATATCATAATGTGTTCAAAAGAATCTATTGTTAGATGTTTAAAACATCTGTATTTTTTTTATTGTTTCTTTTTTTTATTATTATGTTATGTTAATCACCATACATTACATCATTAGTTTTTGATGTAGTGTTCCATGATTCATTGTTTGCGTATAACACCCAGTGCTCCATGCAGAATGTGCCCTCTTTAATACCCATCACCGGGCTAACCCATCCTCCCACCCCCTCCCCTCTAGAACCCTCAGTTTGTTTTTCAGAGTCCATCATCTCTCATGGTTCATCTCCCCCTCCAATTCCCCCCCCTTCATTCTTCCCCTCCTGCTATCTTCTTCTTCTTCTTTTTTTAACATATAATGTATTATTTGTTTCAGAGGTACAGATCTGTGATTCAACAGTCTTGCACAATTCACAGCGCTCACCATAGCACATACCCTCCTCAACGTCTATCACCTAGCCACCCCATCCCTCCCACCCCCCACCACTCCAGGAACCCTCAGTTTGTTTCCCGAGATTAAGAATTCCTCATATCAGTGAGGTTATATGATACATGTCTTTCTCTGATTGACTTATTTCGCTCAGCATAACACCCTCCAGTTCTATCCACATTGTTGCAAATGGCAAGATCTCATTCTTTTTGATGGCTGCATAATATTCCATTGTATATATATACCACATCTTCTTTATCCATTCATCTGTCGATGGACATCTTGGCTCTTTCCACAGTTTGACTATTGTGGACATTGCTGCTATAAACATCGGGGTGCACGTACCCCTTCGGATCCCTACATTTGTATCTTTGGGGTAAATACCCAGTAGTGCAATTGCTGGATCATATGGTAGCTCTATTTTCAACTTTTTGAGGAACCTCCATACTGTTTTCCAGAGTGGCCGCACCAGCTTGCATTCCCACCAACAGTGTAGGAGGGATCCCCTTTCTCCGCATCCCCGCCAACATCTGTCATTTCCTGACTTGTTAATTTTAGCCATTCTGACTTGTGTGAGGTGATATCTCATTGAGGTTTTGATTTGGATTTCCCTGATGCCGAGTGTAAAACATCTGTATATTTTTAAAGCAACATTCTTGAGTAAACGGCATACAACTTACCCAAGTTCAAAAGTGGGATATTTAGGTAATAAACAGCTCCAAAGAACTTGGAGTGAGCATTTAGTTAGGCAGAAAATGAGTTCCCATCCCTCAGCCTGGTTGGATAACTGAAGTAGTACACATCAACAGCCCCGTTCCCATCACTGTCCAATTACAGACATGACCAGCACTGTGATGTATGAGTGATCAGACTCACTGAGTTTATTTTCAGGTTTGAAATTGAGCTCTACATAATACTGGGACATTATTACTTGTGGGTCCTTGAGATTTTCCTGCCACCTCCAAGAACAGAGGTTAGCAATTGCCACTGAATTTTCACCAGGAAATAGAAAGGAAGCCATCAGTTTAAACTGTGAAAAATCTAATGCCTGTCCAGAAATAGTACCAGAATCAGACTGGAGCATGGAAGAAAAGTCCCATAGACCTGAGGAAGATTAAGGTGAAAATAGTTTATTGGAGGTCTGAGATCAGAAAGGAAGAGTTCAAGAGAACTCAGAGCAACTTGGCATCCAAAAAGTGTGCTAAACTGGCCAAATGATGAACTCTGGTATCTTTGGAAAAGAAAATGCATCCAGCTTCTCTTCAAAAATTTGCCAGAAAATAAATTTGCCAGGCCATTCATTTGTAGAATGACGGTGACTCTCCAAGTGATCGAGAAATTCCAAAAATATTTTTTCCTTCCCCTGCTATGATGCTCGAGGGAAGGAAATCAGGGTGGCTGGTAAAGCAAACTGAGGTCTGTGTTCTAGACCTGTCTTCACTCCCTCTCTGTGTGACTAAGAAAATTCTGTTCTCTGTCTCTGCTAATGGTTTTCTAGCCATTAAATAAGTAGAGAGGTGTGATAATACACTCATCAAGAATTTCAGCTCTGCCACTTACTAGCCATATGAAATTTGTTAGTTTCTTCAACCTCTTTTAAGTCCCAATTTTCTAGTCTTTAAAATTAAAAATAGAAATATGTAACTTACAAGATTGTACTGAGCATTAAAACAAAACAAGATACATAGACAGCTTAGCCTAGGACGCATAACAGAGTTGAGGCTCTGCCCCTAACTACTTTTAAGAGGAGTCAGCATCTGTTGTATTTTCTTTGTTCCTTTCCAGCTCTGAAGTATTACTCTATGACAGGTGTTAGGGGTATGTAGAGATGGTAAGTTATGTTCATTGCCCCTAAAGACTTAACAGTCAACAGTCGGCTGTGGGGAGCAGACATGGGAATGCAGCTGGACTGGAAGACTGAGGAGTGAGCTGTGTAATTGAAACAGAGATGCTGTATCCTCACCAGGGCTGAGTGATGGAGGCTTCACAGTGGAGGCAGCCACTGCGGTGGGCTTTAAAACGTGAAAAGGAATTTGTTAAGGGAGGGTAATATTAGAAGCACTCAGATTAAAAAAAGTAAAGGGTGCAACTGGATGGTTGAATTGTTACTATGATTTTTGATCTCCTTCTGATGGGCTGATACAGTTGTTAGGATGGAAAAAAATAAGCATATATATTTATGACTGAACCCAAATCAATTACTGCTAAAAAATTTCTGTCCTCCAGATCAAAGTAATAAAAGTCTGGTGTCTTTGTTTTGCTACTCACAGTCTGACCTTGGAGGAATGACATCAACTGTTTCTCATCTCTAAGATGCGGATTGTAAATTCTACTTGTCTACCTCCTTAGGTTGTTGTGAAAACTGATAATATAGGGTCTGCCTTAGAATCATCTGGAAGGCTTGTGAAAGCACAGATTGCTAGACCCCACCTCCATAGGTTCTGATTCATTAGGTCTTGGGTGGGGGAAACCTAACAAGCTCCTAAGTGATGTTAATGTGGATAGTCTGACGACTACACTTTGAAATCCTGCTTTAGGGCACTATGGTTTTCTAAGCTTGTATTCACAATTGGCTCAAGAGTAATGTAAGTGTTTATTACATTTTATTCTATTGCTAGCCCCTTAATAGACTATAGGGGATATGCACAAGTAGAAGACATAATATTTGCTCTTGCTGCCCCTACACTATATTAGCCTTGCTCGGTCATATGTAGTTAATGAATGTGTTGATTTGATTTGTCCTCATATAGCTTCTAGTCTCACCAGAGAGACATAACAAATTTATTAAAATGAGTTAGAATGATATGACTCACTGGAATAAGATCAAGTCTTTTTCCAATTTTCTTTCCTTAGTAATCAAGCCTATGATTCCTAAAGGACTTTTTCTTTTCTCTTAACCTTTGCTACAAACTGCATCCTTAATGTGGCCACTCTCCGTCTTTCTGCACCTATGACTACATATCCCACCAGACTTTAGAGGCCCTACCAAGACTGGATGGGATTTCAGTTGGTGTGGGGGAACAGATATATATGTAAATAGAGCCAGATGTCTCCTCCAGCATCTGAAATGGACTGTCCCAGCCATCAGAACTGTGAATCACCTTCAGAAGCCTCCTTCTCCCAGGAGTGGAGTCTTTGCATTATTCATTTCCCTGTTGCTACAGTATGTTCTTGTCTCATGAAGATTATAGCAACCACCATGCTTTCATAACCCATCCTCTTCCTGCACTCCTTCCCCCTTCTTGGCCTCTCCTCTTTCTTGCTTCACAGTATCCTTTGCACACCCTATTCTTTGCACTTCTGTGTCCTGGGACCACATTTTGCATAGCAAAACCTTAGAGATCCTCTAGTCTGTTCTTGCACATAGGTTTAAAAGGGTGCCAAAATAATGCTTTACTTATAATAGTGAAGTATCTAAGCTTAGGAAGAATTTACTGTTTTTAAGAATTTACTTTTAAAAACATAAATGATAGTAGTGTTGAGGATATTTCTATAACAAAGTCCTCATTTACTTACATTCCCTTATGCCTTCCTGACTAAAAGAGAGCCAACGAACATTATTCTACCCTAGTGATTCCTATCTTTTGTTGTGGTAGGTGGGATGGAGATTAGAAAACAGATTCCCACCTACCTTTTGGGTTATTGATCAAGATGATAAAACTATGAAGTAGAAGAGCCAATACCCTGAGAAAAAGAGTTCCATCTGTCTTTGTAAGTGGTCTAAAAGTCCAAGAGGTTCTTTGTTTGATTGAGTTTTAAGTCATGTGGTAGGCTCTCTTTCAGGTGAGAATGAAGCAGTCAGCCAGGTCTAATTGCCTGGTTATATGAGTGAGCCAAGCAGGTAACTCTCTCACCAGTTTAATTTGAAGACAGAAATTAGAGGGTTGAAGCCTGGGACATTTACTGGGGCCAAAAGATTTCTTTCAGGCTGGCCATTTTTCTGAGCTGAAAGTGCCATCATGGTGGATTCATTCTTCTAGAGCCATGTATCTCAAAGTACTATCAAGACATGATGTGTGTCAGAATCCCTTGAGCCTCTATTTTTCCAGCCCCCTCTCCCAGAGATTCTGAGTGGGAATCTCTGAGTGAGAGCCAGGAATTGGTACTTTTTAAGAAAACTCATCCAAGTGATTTTGATGCAGGTGGAGGGCCAGATGTAGAGAAATACGGTATGGAGGTAAATATCCATGTGCTAGTATCATGGTCATTTTCTTTTGAACCAACGCTACCTCCTAGAAACCAGTTGAAAGTAGGACTGTGCCAGGCTTCCACTGAGTTTGGAAGGAGCCTCTCCATTTGTTAAATCATGACAGAGATCATGCATGATCCCTTTGCTTCCAGGACATGCAGCATGGAACTCCCGGTTTTCAGTGATGTAGCCATTTGCTTAGCACAGAGCAGTGCTTATTACAGGAGAGTGTGAAATGGGGTAAAATTTCTCTCAGTCTTTAGATTTTGGGGTCTCACTACAGCAATGTTTTGCAACTTTTTAAAGAAAAATTAATGATTACTCCTTTGGATTATCAGAAAAGCCTCCCACCCTCCTGCCCCCCACTAGATTCAGATATACATTTGGAGCGTGCCCCTTATTGAGTATCACTTAATACAGAGAGCAAATTTCATTTCTACACATCCCTACGAATTCAGAAAAATTTGAGACACATTATTTTTGGAAATCTGTACCATAAAAACAATAGGTGTACATAAATGATTAATAATTTATAATGTTTAATATTGAACATGTTTTCACCACTACTGCTGTCCTGAAGGAATTGTGATGTGTTGTATAACCCCTCCCCATGGCAGGCACACTCTTGTTTCCTTGTGCTCCTCCATGGAGACTCACTGTTAAAATGCAAGGGCCAGGGAGGACTGGAAAGGCAGTTGGGTGCAAGCCTGGCACTGCAGAGAGCCCAGGGCAGGAAGTGATTGATTGGTCCATGGGTACAGAGACCTATCTGGAAGCTTCTGTGCATGTGAATTGGCCTGTCCAAGCTGGAGTTTCAGCCACTGCTGAAGGGGACTCAGGTGTATACTTCAGCCACTCAATAACTCTTCCCTTACTGAATGTCAAATGATTTGATCCAAAGGGAAAGAAGCTGAAATTGCTCTGTCTGGTGACTAAGTAACAACCTGGCCTTTTTGATCAGGAAGAAATCTTTCAAGTGATACAGAGAGGAAATGTAGAAACTTGAATGATGATATTGATGATGACGGCATTTAGAGCTGCAGTCACTGCCATTAAGTAAGAGATGATAATATGTCAGCACTTGCATTATCCTGTTTAACCCTCACACCAAACCTAGGAGGCATAGGCATCATTGTTTTTCTCATTTTACATAAAAAACCTGAGGCTTAATCCTATTGAGTGGCTTACCCATAGTGACACGGGTAGTACAGGACCAGGGTTTGAATCCAGGTCCGTCTGATCCTCAGGCCCATTCTGCCCTCCCTTACTGCACTATTATTACGCCACTCCTCCTCATAGCTGCCATTTTGGAGGGCCTTTAATCATTGTACTAGTCCATGCTTCCGGGGAAATTCTTGATCTTAGCACAGTGTGGGAGCTGATGTTGGTTCTTTAGGGAATTTACCTATTTCCCCATCTACATGTGGGGAAGAAAGGAGAGGCTCAGTGATCAGTTGAGTTTCAAAAGCTCATTCTTCCTTGCTGCTCACTTAATCCATATACAAGTCTCCTGGCTCCCAGTCTAGTGCTCCAGCAAGATCTGGGAACTAAATATTCCCTGGAGCCCTTATAGTCTATTGTGGATAAACTACAGAGTCAAAAACCTGAGTTAAAATTCCAGATCTTCAAGGCAGTAAGCGTCATTTTTCTTATTTGCTGGGATACTCAGGTAGGTATTGAATCTAGCATAGTGTTTAGAATGCAGTAAGGGTGCCACTAATATTGGTTGCAAGAATGAACATCACTAGTAAGAGATGTGATCCTGGAGATGGCATTGTATTTTCTTGTTTCTCACTTTTCCTACCTTTGAAATAAGTAGGTGTGGTCTCCATGTTTTGGGAGACCTTTCCACTTCAAAATTTGTTTGACCCTAGAGCAGGGGTTCTTTTCCTGAGGTCTGAAGTTGGGTCAGTGTACTCTCCATAACCCTATGGATGATATCTCTAAAATTAGATTTATTTTAGTATAATTTACATAAGTAAAAGTCATCCCTATTAGGAGTACATTCTGTGGATTTTGACAAATGTATATACTCATGTAACCACCGCTACAATCAAGATTTAGAATATTTTAATTACTCCAGAAAGTTCCCTTAAGCACTTTTGTAGACAGTTCCTTCTTCAACCCCAGCCCTGACAACCACCAATCTCCTCTCTTCCTGTAATTTTACCTTTTCCATTAACTTATACAGCCCCCACCATAGTCTACTCTTTCACTAAGTGACATTACCAGTCCTCTTTCTCTTTCTAGGACCTCAGCAACCCTATCCCCTGGCAATGGGTTTGATGGCTAAGCTCTGTTTCTTCATCCTGCATTTCCCAGGCAACATAATGCAAGCTTTCTCTGGGCCTCCCACCCGTTTGGAGGTCTGGCTCAGACACTAACCTCAGACCTTCCAAGGACCCATCGTTCAGCCTTGCCCTGCTTCCTGCAGAGGCACAAATACAGTCCATGAAGCTCTCTATCCACTTGCTCTCATTTTTGCTCATTAATGTCTGTACCTGGGAGGAGGGATGCCAAGATGTTTATCAAGGCATGGCAAATTAGAACGGGAGACCAGATTTTCAATCCTGGTTTTGCTACCAGAAGCTCACTGGACATGGGCAAATTACTTCAACTTCTCTTGCTTAAAATCTTGAGTAGCTTTCCAAAGTCCTTGGGATAAAACTGCAAAGCCTTCACAAGACATATAAGGCCTTAAATGGTCTGGCCTTTACCTGTGTCCTCAGCCCCTACACCCTCATTGCTACCCTGTAGTGACCTCCAATGACTCTCCCCTAGACCGTAGATTTGGAAAGTACCATGAAGGCTTTGGGCATAAACTGTGGGCCTTTGGTCTTGTAGCTTCCCAACATTTAGCTGGGCAATTATGTACCACTAAGTGGAGTTCTGAAGACGCTCCCATGAAAGTAATTAAGCCAGAGCAGCAGAATAACAAAGACCTGCATGTATGGAGGGGACAGGAACCAGGCCAAGTTTGAGGCCACACATTCCTCAGCAAAACAAGAAGGGTAGATTTAAGACCAAGGAACAGGGATTTTTGGTCGCTTCCTGTAATTTATGTAACTTCCTTCTCCTCAATTATGCACTTTTCTCCACAATACATTTCTTCAGGAAGGCCTTGGAATAGTCAAAAATTCTTCAAATGGCCTTGGTTTATTCAGCTGGCATGTATTAAACATGTGGAGAGGGGATAAGGAGTCCACTAAGACATCAGATCCTGGCCCCCAAGCAGCCTTTTTAGTTGGGGGTCATGATAGCTACTATCTCTCTAATACCTTCTCTGTGCTCAGCATCCTGCTCTGAGTTTTACATGCATTATCTTATGTAATCACTACAATAAACTTAACACTATCCATTTTTTACTGATAAGGGAACCGAAGATTACACTGAGAAGTTAGGTGGCAAAGGTCATGCAGCTGGTAACTTGTACAGCCTGGACTCTAACTTAGGTGCCTCTGATGCCAAAGCCCATCCATGTAACTGCCAGGTACGCTGTGGGAAATCAAGTTCATTACTTAACCTTATTAGGCCTCAGTTTCCTCTGTGCAATGGGGTAGAATGTTACCTTGGCTTACAGAATTTACAAGAATTTAAAAGATAATTAATGTAAAGCATTTATTTATCATAATGCCTGGAACATTGTAAGTCTCAATATAGGCTAGCTGCTATTATTCTTATCATTATCATGATTATAATCAGCCAAGAAAGAGGTATATGCAAAGCACTATTGTGGTTCAAAGGAGGGGGCTATCACTCTCACCAAGAGGACAGTTAGGGGCAATGTGAGGATAGGTGAAAGGTTCATCAAACTTTGAGCTCAACCTCAAAAGGAAATGTGTAGGTGGGGATTTGGGGCCGAAGGGTATTCCAATAGAAGAAACTGCATGAGTAAAAACACAGACAGGAGAACACAAGTATGACTACAAATGATAAATAGGCAAATGATGTATACGTAAATGCAGATGAGGGTGGACAGATGCTTTGGGATGGGAGTTTTGAGGGCCAGGTTGACTATAGGTTTGGTTTCATAGAAGAGAGGAAACATTGAATGCTTATGAGCAGGGGAATGACAGAGCAGAACTATGCCCCAGGAAGATTTGGCAAGCCATTTATACCCACTGTGGCTGGGACGCATGTGAGGAAGTTGCAGGATCTGAGACTCAGGAAGGACACTTGGGAAGGACAAGTCTGACCCATTACAATGCTATGTCTAATTAGCAAGACCTCTTTTGGCTTTAGATGGGGAAGGAGAATCTGTGACCTCTGTATCAGTCTTGCAAAGTGCCCAAGGCTTAACAGGTCTTGCAAGGTACATTTTCAAAAGCCATAGTACTTTTTTTTTTTTAATTTAAATTCAGTTAGCCAACATAGAGTACATCATTAGTTTCAGATACAGAGTTCAGTTATTCATCAGTTGCAGGTAACACCCAGGGCTTATCACATCATAGTACTTCAATAAGAGTCCTTTACTTTGCTGTGTTGATTTGAAATTCATGCATGTCTTTAAAGTCTATTGGATTCTCAGAACAACCCTGTGATGAGATGAGGGAAATATTTTGAACTGTGAGCTTGTTGAAGGCAAAGATTGTGTGTGGAGCTTGATTGCTCACTCAACAAATAAGTGAACAAGTGAGTGTGTGAGTGAAGGCATGAATCTTCACTTGACTCAGGCAACAGAGGTGATAGGATGAAAAGATCTGAAGGTCTCACGGTTGGTAACACATAAGCCTGGGACTCGAACCCAGGGCTTCCAATTTCATCACTTTTATACCTCTCCATTTATACTCCCTTAAAAGGGTGCTTTCCAAAGTATATAAAATGTAATGACTTGGAACCTTGCTTCCTTTTTTTCTTTTTTTTTTTCTCCCTAAAAGCAGAGCTTTGCCTTTTCCTTTTTAAGTCAGTCATGAAGGGAGCATTGGCTTTGTGCCCTCTGAAAGCTGATTTTCTACCCCATGCCCAGACTCTGAGATAATGGAGCTCAGCCTTCAGACATGTGAAAGGTACCAATTGTTTTGTTCCCCAAGCATTCAAATGCAGCTGTTTTTTATTGTTGTTGTTGTTTTTTTAATCTCCCCTTACAAACTTTTCTTCTCCTAACAGCAAGGAGGGTGAAGGATGGAACATAGGAAGAGGAAGTCAGGTTAGTCTGCCTCAGAGGGCTTGAATAGTTTGGGGGAAAAAATGAAATAACACAAAACTGTAACTTGTCATTGTTCTCTGCTGCTTCCACCGCCCACTGCCAATCTACTGTTTCCATCAAATATGTATAATATTGGTTGTGCAGCAGATCAAAAAATTCTCTTCTCTGGGAGGTGCAGTCAGTCCATCTTGAAGGAGGAGCATGGCATCAAAGAAGTCCATTGTTGTCCACCCCTCATTTCTGTCTTTTTTCTCCCCTGCAGGGGGACTAGAAAACCTGGTTTGCAAAAAGACTCCTTCATCTCAAATTGGTCTCTTTCCATTAGTGTCTTGGTTCTCAGGGACAAAAGAAAAAAACAAGGAAAAAAAAAAATGAAAACAGATATACTATAGAAAAGAAAAAAAAAAAGATGTACTATAAATAGCATTGTTGAGGACTCTAAATCCTTATTAATAAGATTTCATATTTATACAGTGCAGTGTACATTGGTCCTACACATAGACACTTATGCTGCTGGTTTTTGAACAACTGAGAAGCTATTTTGTGTATAAACCATGACCACTGGTTGAAGAGTATGCCAAGATCAGGATGTGACCTCTGCACAGACTAGACTCCTCACCTTGGCCAGGTCTAGAGTTTCAACCTTGTTAATACTTCAGAGATGACTAGGTTCAAGGTGCCTGCATCAGGGCGACTAAATGCTTGAGAGACTGCCCTGTACACTTACTGCAGTGGTTTCCACTTACCACGATAAGTATGCAGTCACGTGGGCTGGATTTGGGAGTCTTCAGACAATGCCGCCTTTCCCGGAGGTAGGGAAGTCTCCACGGGGAACCCAATTCTGACTAGAAGTGTTTCTGTTTTGTTTAGTTCTTTGTTACACAGCAGAGTGATTAAGGATACGGGGTTTGGAATGGGGCAAATTTTGTGCATTAGTTACCAATGCTGCCTAACAAATTACCCCAAAACTTAGGGGCTTACAACAACAATAATTATTTATTATCTCTTATGGTTCTGTGGGTCAGGGATTCAGACAGCACAGTGTCTGAGATCTCAGCTGGAAGACTTGAAAAGCAGAGGCTGAGATCTTCTGAAAGCTCACTCACTTTAATGAAGGCTTTGAAGGGGCTGTCAGCTGGTACACTGACCCACGGCTTCCCCACATGGCCTGTATTTCTTCACATGGTGACTGCATGCCAAGGCTTAGCGTGGCTATCATTACAGCAGAGACCATGCCATTCTGATGCCTCATGGAAAGTTATGTCAACAATGGAAAGTAGATTGTCAGGAAGGGAAAAAAAAGAGAGAGAGAGAGAGAAATGGGAGAAGAGGAGACCACAGGTGGCCATGTTTGCCTAGCACCACTTTAAAGAATCAAAAGATACAAAATGATAACCTCCCCCATGGCCATGTCTGTGTATTGTGTAGAAATGAGTGTCTCAGGAAGATGTAGCTTAATAATAAATTATCCAGCGAACAGCCTCTCTCTCCTTTCGGGTTCACGAGTACTGTCAGACTGCCGTTACCTGAGCACCCCCTTGGCCCAAGCATCTTCACAGGCATCATCTCATTTAATTCTTACACAGCCTGATAAGCTCAGTGTTACAATTTCCACTTCATTTTTTCTTCATCAGAACTTTGAGGATATGGAAACTTCCCAGTCCCCCATTGATAAACTACTGCTGAGAGGACTTATTTTTAAAGATGTAGAGCCATTATTCATTCGCAGACATTCTCCTCTTTTAGTTTCAGGGAGTACTTCTATAGCGGCCCTATCTAATACTTCCAGTCATGTAAGGAAGTCTTTTGGCTGGCTATTCAGGTATTCTTATCACATGATCTAATTTAACATATTTTTTTCTGCCAGTAGACTTGCCTTTGATCTCTCATGTCATTATTCTTCCAAAGCCACCCCCAAACAAAAATCTACACTAAACAAGGAAAGCTACTTCAATATATCTGGATTTCTAAGCAACTGTCCCCTCTCCCAAAAGAGTAAAACAGCAAAAATATTTCTTTCAAATAGAAATAAAAATTCTCTCAGTCATTTCAGTTTCTATGGCTGTTCTCTTTTCTTTTAAAAGCTTTCTTAAGACCCATTTAAGGGTTGAATTCAATGTCTTGTATTATATTCACAGATTTATGTATCTGTCATCACAATCTAATTTTAGAACATATCCCTCCCAACAAAAAAGGAGCCCTGTACCCATTAGCTGTTACTCCCTATTGTCCTCTCCTGTTCTCAATCCTAAGGAAACACTAGTCTATATTCTGTCTCTATAGATTTTCCTATTCTGGACATTACATATAAATGGGATCATACAATATGTACTCTTGTGTGACTGACTTTTCTAATTTAGCATAATATTTTTGAGATTTATCCATAATGTAGCATGTATCAGGACTTAGTTCCTTTTTATGACCAAATAATATTTCATTATATGGATATACCACATTTTGTTCCTCCATTCCTCAGTTGAGAGACATTTGGGTTGTTTCCAGTTTTTGGCTATTGTGACTCATGTTGCTATGAACAATCCTATACAAATTCTCATGTGGGCACATGCTTTCATTTGTCTTGGCTACGTACCTAGTAGTAGAATTGCTGTGTTACACAGTAATTCTATGTTTAACTTTTTGAGGATCAAACTATTCCCAATATGGCTGTACTATTTTACATTTCCACCAGCTATATATGAGGGCTTCAACTTCACGTCCTCACTAACACTTGTTATTGTGTTTTAGATGATAGATGTTCTAGTGGATGTGAAGTGGTATCTCTTCACAAGTGCACTCCTTCATCCCCATCACCTATTTCACCCATCCCCCCACACCCCCCTGCTCTGGTAACCATCAGTTTGTTCTCTATAGTCAGTCCACCTTATTTTAAAGTTCTAATCTAGTTGTTGATGTTGGGCATGAAAATAAAGTAGACTCTAGCCTTTTGCTAATGAAAGTGTGGTTCACAGACCAAGAGCATCAATGTCACCTGGCAACTTGTTAGAAATTCAGAGTCTCAGGCCCTACCTCAAACCTACTGAATTAAAATCTATATTTTAATAGGGCCTCCCGGTAATTTGTATGCATGTTAAAGCTTGAGAAACACTGATCTAGATTATCAAAATATCATCAGAAGCAGTTGAGTGATTCAGATGGTTTTGATAGGATTTACTGAGTCAGAAGAATAATGATGCTATCATCATTAAACTCTTACTATAACACCATCTTGATTCCTTTCTCTCCTTGGCTTCCAGTAAGTCTGCACTCACAAAGTCCTATGGAGTTTTCTGTAATTATAACATGCATCCTTTTCTTCCCATTTCTATAGCTATTACCTTTATCTTGGCCCTCACTACCCTGCACCTGGACTATTGAAGCTGGGTCCAAATTTGTCCCTCTACCCTCTTCATGCTTCTCCATTTACCTAAAGCTCTCTCTACCTTTCACATCTTTTCTGGCTTTTTCTTGCCTTCAAGGTGAAATTCATATCCAGCTCTGATGTGAAGACCTTTGCATTCAAGCCCCAAAACACTTTTCCCAGAGAATCTTTTGCACGTATGTCCTCTGTGTCCACGCCTTTGTTCACACTCTGGAATGCCCTTCCCCACCAGTTTTTTATGCCTTCAAGGCTTTACTGAAACCCCACATCCACCATAAATGTCACATCTCCCATATCACTCATGACTCCCCTGTTCTCAGGTTCTGTGGTACTTACTGGCTGTACTGGTTTTTGTTCAATAGCATTATAATTTCAGGTAAAAGACATATGTCTCTCAACTAGACTGTAAGCTCATGGAGGACAGGGGCCACATCTTTATCTCCCTCCCACCTCTAGCATCTGACAAGGCACTAAGCACACAGTAGGTAGTCAGGAAATATTTTGCTTCTGAATCTGATGAAGTTGTGGACTAATGCCCAGATTTGCAAGCACATCATTCCTACTAATTTATTTCCCCTAAGGGTCTATGCTACAGTTCAGTAATTATGTAAACAACATTGTTTATAATACCAGCCATGGGTATGCAGACTCGGATCAGCCGGGCAGTAGGCATTGGATGCAGTCCAGTATTTTAGGCCAAATAAAAACTATGAACCTTTATTTCAAGAGCCACTGTATTCTGCGGAACCAAGCTCTATTCTAGGTGTCAGAACAACAGGTGTCCCTTGTCACCTCCCTGCTGTGGCACTCAAGACCAGCTGCTTGCAAACAGCTGTCAGGCAGAGCCCCAGCTGGCAAGCTCTGGCTGAGGCTGGGGCATCCCAGATACAAAATGTTGATAACATTGACCCTCATTCTGTATTTTGTTACATTTTCATGTTTGTTTGGCACTTCCTTATTGAGGCTGTTGGCAACATTGTGTGCTGCTCACTTGGCTCAGTATATTATTGGCTTTTTTAATATATGGCTTACTTTTCCTACTCCAGGGATTGGACAGTAAAGATTCCTATGAGTAGCCATTACTAGTGACAACCTTTTTGTGTGTATATATTAGCTCCTTTGTACCACATAAAGAGATAGAGAGGGAAGGTGCCATTATTCCCTTTTTACAACTGGGGAAACAGAGACCCAGAAAAGTGATCTAACTTGCCCGGGATCACAAATAACGGGTTTGTGTCAGAGCTAGGACTAGAGTTCATGCTCTATAAACCTAGGGCTAATATCAGTTAATAGGCTCAGGGCAGCCTAACTGGTTATTAAAGGTAGGTAAAGTCGGGATTTGAAACCAAATGATCTTTTTCTGGAGTCCACACTCTCACTCAACTATTAACATGACCTATCAGACAAGCCACCCACTGATTCATGTAAAAAAATATATTTGCCATTTTTCCTCTAAGCCAGGCTTGCCAAAATTAGGAGCAGTATCCTGTGTTTGAGATTCATTACTTCAAATAACTATCTACTTTCTCTTTCAAAGTTATCCCTTTAATAATGACTGTTCAATTCTGATTATATCTGGGCTAGAAATAAGAAACCTATTTAGGTGCTAATTGGCTCTAATATCTCAGTGAGTCTTGTTATTTCCTACAAGGAGCCTCTAGAACATGGATCATACAGTTATTACAGAGTTTTCTGGACCCACCATCTTCTGTGTGGTTCAATGCACTTGAATTTACAAAGCAGTTTTATAGCAAAACAAATTTGTGCTAAGGACAGTGTCTTGAAGGCTAGGCTTTGAGGGTAGCAGTTATTTTCTTGTGCATAATAGTGGGGATGCAGGATGGACAAATTAAATTCTTTCACCCACATCAAAGCACTAAAATGAAGAGTTAATGAGTGTTCCAGTATCATGGTAAAAAGCTAAATTTATGGTGTCAGACTTCTTAGGTACAAATCGCTGCTTTATAACTTGGTAGCTTTGTAACCTTTGGCAACTTAACTTCTCTGAGTTTCAATTGCCTCATTTGCACCATGGGGTCATAATGGTACCCACCTCACAAGGCTCAAATGATGACTAAATGAGAGGATAAAGGTAAAATACTTAGCCCAAACATAATAATAAAATAATAAAAAAATAAATAAAAGAAGAAAAAAAGGTAAAATACTTAGCCTAATGCCTGGCACATAAATAAGTGCCTCATAAAATCTAGTTGTTGTTATTATTATTATTATTATTATTCCTATGGTCAAATAAAATCAGAAGTCATCCTCATCCTTCATAAATATTTATGGAGTGTCTGTCTCTCAGGCCTAAGTGAGTAATCCCTTCTGATTTACTAATATCAAGGGTCTGTCTGTGTTTAATTGAGAGGAGGAAAGAAATGAGGGAGGGAGAGGAGAACCAGCCTTTAACACCAGATGGTATATACCAGGGTTTCTCAACCTCAGCATCATTGACATTTAATTGGATTGGATAAGTCTTTGTTGTGGGGGATGCCCTTACCACTGAAGGATATTCAGTGGCATCCTGGCCTCTACTCACTCTGTAAGATGCCAGCAGCAACCCTCTCCCCTCCATTTGTGACAATCAAAAATGTTTCCAGACATTGCCAACGTGCCCGGAAGGGCAAAAGTGCCTACACTTGAGATTTACATAGTGTATCTTCCCATGATGAAAACATGTATGGCCATGGAGTAGCCTGTGATAGAGACAGAGGTGGGAAATTTTTTTTATAAAGGGACAGATACGTATTTTAGGCTTTATCTCTGTCACAGCTACTCCGTTCTACCGTTATATCATTGGAAACAACCATAGACAGTACATAAATAAGTTTCAATGAAATGTCATTTATGGACATTGAAAAATGAGTTTCATATAATTTTCATGTATCACTAAATATTCTTTTTATAATTTTTTCAACAATTTTAAATTATTAGAACCATTCTTAGCTCACAGGCCATACAAAAGCAGGTACCGTGCTAGATTTGTCCCATGGGCAATTTTTGCCGACTTCTGGGGGTCTAAGAAGTATATGAAGCCCTGGGGAAAATATGGTACTTCCCTGTGGCGTCCAATCAACTTAAAAATTTGGGAGAAAACTTTTTATTAAAATAAACGTTGCTATATTTTGGAAGAGAATCCAAACTCACATGAGTTTTCAAGATAAAACATAGTATTTCAAAGTAATGTCTTACTTCGTGTGGGTTGCTTAGAGCTATGCCTCAGATCCCTAGGGGCTATCCCTGACACCATTCTTCTCTGCTTTTAGGCTACTTTGGTGAAAAACTTGAGAAGTTGCCATTGTAGGTGAGAAACTAACTCACATAAGAGCCTTTTGGACTTCTTATAACTGATTAGCCTTAGATGGGATCCAATAAGTCACTGAGAAATATTCTGATTGCCTTAGTGGCTCTCTAATGTATTTCATCCAGAGAATGGTTGTATAACATGTGATTACTTAATCCAAGATGGTTCCTATAAATACTTACTGAAATTTTCAAGTGTCCCTTTATTACACTTAGGAGCTGGAGTCTATTATTCGTTTCTCTCGTCAGCTAAGCAGCATGTATACTACTCAGCATGATGCATCCCCAGGAGATTAACAAATGACCCAGGCTCCACCCTCAGGAAGCTGAAATTTTTCCATTAATGTTAGGGCTCATTCAGATGAGATGACCCCAAAAGAGTACACCATCAAGAAAGATATAGTGGCGGAAAGAGCATTGGAATGGGAAGCAGGGGGCTTCTTTTCTAGTCCTTCTATGCCTTTTATCCTGAATGGGAGAGTTACTTTTCTCTTCTGCCTAGAGCACTTTTTTGAAAAGGATTCTCAGGCAGCATCCAAGCTGAGCTGGGAACAGTGCCACAGCTGATTAAAGCTGTATGCCATGGGTGGGAAATCAAGGAGTGGCTGGCGTAAGTGCTGGGGTATTGCCATGCTTAGTCTCAATCATCTCTATGGTCCCTTTTGACTGGAAATGTCTATGGCTATATGACTCTGATTGCAAGGTTTTGTATTACTCAATGGATCCAAAGAAGGAGGGATCATTGTGGGATGCAAAGGTCAGGGGAAGATTACATGGCAGAGATGAGAGGGTGGTCAGGGCTTTGAAGATGTTTATTCTTTTTCACAGCTGGGCTCCAGCAGAGGGCATTTTGTGCTGACTTGGGTTTTGGTTGGCTCTCAACTGGGTGCCTTCTATTGTGGTGTTGGCATGGCAAGAAGGGGGCATGTGGGAGATAATTGTGTCCCTGCCATTCTCCCAGCCCTCGTGAAAGGAAATGTCTTCTAATGAGCCCATCCCAGAGAGTCTGGCCTTTCAGATAAACAAATAAGCAGGAGACACTCACAAGAGGACTGGAAAAAATAAGGCCACTTTGAGTGACAGCCCAAATAAAGAAAACCTAAGAGGTCTGAAGTTAGCAGTTAATGAGCACATCTCCTCATCCATGCTTTCTTGACCAGGACATCTATTGTTGAGGATGCCAGAAATGTGTGTGTCTTATGTATACAGGAAGAAGCCCTTCCGGCCTCTGTCCCAGTACTGACTTTTATTTTATCTTTCATTTGGCAGAGGCGGGGGTGGGGGAGGAGGGTGCCTGGAGGATATTTGAAAGGTGAGAAGAAATCTAAAGCTAATTTCAGCCTAAAGCCATTTATTTAGTAATTAATGGGGATAAAAATATAATTTACCTCCCAGAGTAGTTAGAAGAATCAAATAGGATCATGCTCAGAAAGCACTTAGCACAGCACCCCAGCATTTAGCCAGCATCTGATGCATGTTGGCTGTACTCATTGTTAGCAGAAATAAATAACATCATCTGAATGGATAAAGAAAATGTGGTATATATATACAATGGAATATTATGCAGCCATCAAAAAGAATGAAATCTTGCCATTTGCACCAACGTGGATGGAACTGGAGGGTATTATGCTGAGCGAAATAAGTCAATCAGAGAAAGTCATGTATCATATGACCTCACTGATATGAGGAATTCTTAATCTCAGGAAACAAACTGAGGGTTGCTGGAGTGGTTGGGGGTGGGAGGGATGGGGTGGCGGGGTGATAGACGTTGGGGAGGGTATGTGCTATAATGAGCGCTGTGAGTTGTGCAAGACTATTGAATCACAGATCTGTACCTCTGAAACAAATAATACATTATATGTTAAAAAAAAAAAAGAAGATAGCAGGAGGGGAAGAATGAAGGGGGGGACATCGGAGGGGGAGATGAACCATGAGAGACTATGGACTCTGAAAAACAAACTGAGGGTTCTAGAGGGGAGGGGGGTGGGAGGATGGGTTAGCCTGGTGATGGGTATTAAAGAGGGCACATTCTGCATGGAGCACTGGGTGTTATACGCAAACAATGAATCATGGAACCCTACATCAAAAACTAATGATGTAATGTATGGTGATTAACATAATAATAAAAAAATTTTTTTAAAAAAAAGAAAGAAATAACATCATCTTATTCATGCATGGAGGTGAATGAACACTGAAAAGAACCTGAAGATGGGGGATCTAGTTCCAGTTCTGCCATCAGGTCCCTGTGAGATTTTGGGCAAATCATCTCTTATGTCACCTGAGAGTATTGGACTAGAGTCTTCATTCATTTAGTAAACATACTTCAAAGACCAACTAAGTGCTAGGTTGTGTCCCAGGTGCCAGACACATAAAGGTGAATAAGATGCAGTTTGTGCACTCTCAAAGGACTCCAGGTGTAACGGGGGAGACAGACGACGAATGTATATGACAGTGTAACACGAGAATTACTATTACTGTGATGACGTGTGCCAGGTGGTCTGGAGCCCTAGGCAAGAAACCGACAAGATGAAGGCTGGTCCTGATGCCACCTTCCATGGATCTGTAACAGAAGCATCCAAGAAACCAGCTGGGTGATTAGGGGAAGAAGGGGCCACCTACCTAGCGAGGAGCCTAAAACCCAGATCCTCTCCTTCTAGGACCAGAAATCTCACCAAATACCAAGCTGCCTTATAATACAAACATTCAAGGAAAAGTGATGTGCAGAGAGGTGACATGGTGACAGTAATAGGGGCTTGGAAACAGGAGACTTTGATTTGAGTATCAGAATTGTTATTGTGGTAGCTTGATGACTTGGGGAAAGTTGTTTAATTTCTCTGAGCCTCCATTATTTCTCCCACAAGAAGGTTGCTCTGTGTCAGCATGCTTTCCATGTCCCTCTGGGGGAAGAGGGATACTATTTTAAAGCCTTGATAAACTGTAACTTATGTAAACTCTGACTTATGCTTATTTCTGTTTTTATTCTTAATAATAATAAAAATAATAAATACCCTGCTATGTTATCAAAAAAATACATTCAGTGGCCAGTAATTGAATTCGGGTGTTCAAAGAAGTAGGTAAGGATATTTTTCTTCCAACGATCAGTATCTTTTTCTAGGAAAAAAGGCTAAATGTAGGCCTCTCTTTAATTTTAATACAAAGCAGTCTTAAATTTTATAGCTTGGATATGTATGAAACACAGAACAGAATGAAGGAGGGAGAGAAAGTATCTATTTCTCCTGAAAGCTAATCAGAGAAATAGCTCAAGGTAAGCGTCTTGTGAGCTGATCTCAGATTAATTGAAGTTTCAGCATGCTGTTGTGATAGGAACCCCTGAAGTGAGTGATTGATTATCTAATGATGGAAAGAAAGGGTAAATGATTATAGTAAACAAGAGCCTTTGTTTAAAGCAAAGCAAAGGAGATATGAGGTAGGAAAAATATAATAAAGACAGAGAGAAGAAACTTGTGTTCTAGTCCCCTTAGATAAGTGACCTTGAACAAGGCTCTTCCCTATACTTGGCCTCACTTTGTTTCCTTCTAGCTGCAACCCAAGGCTTGGTCTAGAAAATCCCTAAGGCCCTTTTCAGGCTTGCCAGACTATGAGGTGTCTACCTGTACAATACTGAAACAATAACAAACAGAGTGAGCCTGACTGATAAACTGAAAGAGAAACAGACTCGTAAAACCCAGTGATTCAAATTAAATGGAGAATTCATGTTGATTTAGAGCTGGCAATCTCAGGCTTCTAAATCACAAGGAGACTCTACTTAATCCTAGGATGGTCTCTTGGGCCTTATCTTTCTCAGCTCAGTAGTGCTACACAGAGAGCTCCCTTGGAAGTCAAGATGAGAGAGAGAGAGCAAGAGCCAGAGTGAGAGAGAGAGCGGTTTAGAAAAAGAAGAATATACCTGAATTACTGGGGAGGTGTCCTACACCTCCCCACCCCAGGTACAGGCAAAAGGATCATGAAAGCCTCAGCCAGGCCTTAAATATTGGCTGCCTACCTGCTCAATGATCTTACGTAGGGTTAAATAAATAACTTGCACACCATCTGTTAAATAATGCTGTTTACCATTTTTAGAACTACAAAGAGTAGGGAATTCAGCAGACCCACAATCCAGCACTTCAAACTCTGGAAATTTACCCCTGGAGAGTCTATGAAGCCCTGAAGCCTGGGAAAGGTTGCTGAACATCAGCTACAGGAGAGATGTCATATAGCTCCCCAAATCTGTGCTGCTCCAAGTAAGCAACTGAGGCCTAGGGGAGATCCAGGGCTTTCCCAGAGTCACCCATGAGTTTCTACAGAGCTGGGACTGGAACTCAGAACTCAAGGTAGGACTACAACTCCAATCCAGTGTCATGGAGCTTCAGTGGCCCTTCCCATGTCGGAGAGGGTTGTAGGGATGCTCTGTTTCCTGGTTCTTTGCAGTGCAATGTCAGAAAGGAATTGAGGATTCTCCTTGGGCATGAAGGCCACCACCGAACTTAGAGTGACAATTAGACAAAAGAATGTTGGATCTGGGGGGCTCTGTGAGACCTTGTGGACAGCGGGTCTTCATACACACCAGTAGCACTTGGGGAAGAATAACATTCATCTGAACACCCAACTGCTGTGCCCAATTCGAATCAGGTCAACATACTGATTCAGACAAGGGGAATTGTGCTGAAAAGAGAACTGGACTAGGATTCTCAAGGCCTAGTTTCTTTTCTTTTTTTTTTTCCAAGACTTATTTATTTATTTTAGAGAGAGAGAGTGAGAGAGAGCAGGGTAGGGGCAGAGGGAGAGAGAATCCTAAGCAGACTCCATGCTGACCGCAGAGCCGGACACAGGGTTCCATCTCTTGACCCCAAGATAATGACCTGAGCTGAAACCAAGAGTCGGATGCTTAACCACCTGAGCCACCCAGGCATCCCAACTCAAGGCCTAGTTTCTAATCCTATTTCTACCACCTGCTGGTCACCTGTCCTTGACACTCTATTTAAATTCTGTGAGCCTGTTTTTCCATCTTTAAGACAGGGATGATGATGGGGCGCCTGGATGGCTCAGTTGATTAAGCGACTGCCTTCGGCTCAGGTCCTGATCCTGGAGTCCCTGGATCGAGTCCTGCATCGGGCTCCCTGCTTGGCAAGGAGCCTGCTTCTCCCTCTAACCCTCCCCCCTCTCATGTACTCTCTCTCTCTCTCATTCTCACTCTCTCAAATAAATAAATAAATCTTTAAAAAAAAAAAAAGACAGGGATGATGATGACAGTATCTGCCGAGCTTTATTAACTTGAACTAAATGAGCCAAAAAGAAAAAAGAAAAAAGAAAAAAAAACCCAAGAGGCATGGAATTAAGTATGAATTTCTAGGTTTTAGTTTATACACGTTATAAGAATTTAAAGAGAAGAGGAAGAGATGCAAGTATCCTAAGGAGATTAGGAAGTGCTCCTCTAGGGAGATGGGGAAGAAGCTGAGCCCTAAACAGCAGGTTGGATTTGCACACTGGGAGCAGAGGTGAGGAAGGGGAGAAGAAGTAAGGAAGGGGAGAGGAGGTAAGGAAGTAGGGGCAAGAGCCTGAGCAAATGTCCAGAGTTTCTGATTGTTCTAAGGCCTTGGGATTTGTAATTTTGCTTTAAATAATATTCTAATCTGGGGCATTTGGTGGCTCAGTCATTAAGTGTCTGCCTCCGGTTCAGATCATGATCCCATGGTCGTGGGATCGAGTCCTACATTGGGCTCCCTTCTCGGTGAGCCTGCTGCTCCCCCTGCTATGCTCTCTCTCTCTCTGTCAAATAAATAAATAAAATCTTTAAAAAATAAATAAATAAATAAATAAATAAATAATATTCTAATCCTTGACACCTCCATTCAACAGTGTTTTCTGTTTCCTGAATTGTTTCCCTGGGGAGGAGAAACTACTTGTTGAAATAAGACACTCACAGAAACTTATTTTCTTCCCATTCACTGCATTGTTTTAATACCTTTTTTTTTTTAGAGAGTGAATGTACACACACAAGTGGTGGGGGGAGGGGCAAAGAGAGAGGGAGAATCTCAAGCAGAACTCTGCGCTTAGCGCAGAGCCCAACCTGGGGCTCCATCTCAAGACCATGAGATCATGACCTGAGTCGAAATCAAGAGTCTGTCACTCAATCGACTGAGCCACCCAGGTGCCCCATTCATTGAAATGTTTGTTAAAATAAATTGGATTTTTTTGTTTTGTTTTTGAGAATTTTTTTTTATTGTTAAAATAAATTGTTAAAAAAGTGAAGTCTATATCCAGATAATCCTCCAAATGAACAGACTTATTAGCCTTTAATTATATCGTGTTCCCTGGTAATGCTCTTCACTTGCTAAATTATATCACTAATAATTATAATCCCTTCCCTGTGTTTTGGGCTTTAGAGTTTATAAAGGGTTTCATTTATGTTGCCACCTTTGGCCTTCACGGCAAACCCATGCAGCAATTTACGTTATTTGAGCTATAGAGAGGTCACTAATAGTTGGCTAGGTTGCCTGATACATAGTAAGTTCCCAATAAATGTTGGATGGCTGGATGGATGGATGGATGGGAGAGAGGCAGGGATTGAATGAGTTGATAGCTGCCCTGGGTATCTGTCATATTTTATCATTTTCCCTCAGTGATAATCCCAGCTTCAGGGGAGATCCCAGGACACAGAAAGCCAGTGTGCCTTGAAGTAATTTACCTCTGGGCTACACTGGAGCCTGTCAAATGGGGGTACTATGTCTCTCTGCTGTAATTTTGTGATATAAGAATCTAATCAATTTCCCATGAAGCAAGGTGCTCAACCACAAAGACTGTCCCCTCTCACACTCTGTGATAGTGTATTTGGAGTTTTTCCCTCATTTGAGAAAAATAGAATTCTTGCCCATTTCTATCCCAAGGCATAGAGTTGAAACTATCAATGCTTGGGCTGTAGGGAGATCATGTACAAAAAAGGGAAGGACCAGAAAACCAGAAGACAGGAGACCTGGGTTCAAGACCTGGGTCTAAGGTTATAAACCTCATTTATTCACTCAGTCATTCATTATATATTGAGTTCCTACTTTGTAGCAGGCTCTTCCAGTCTTTGGGATACCTTTGTGAGTAAGAGGGACAAGGCACCTGACTTCATGGCCCTCAGTTATAATGGGGTAAAATGGACAAACAAAAAACCAACAAACAAAAATTACTAAATACATGCAATAAGTGTAAGACATAAATTCTCAGAAGAAAAAAAGCAGGATGCGGGGAGAAGATAACATGAGGGTATTGCTTGGTGTGATCAGTGAAGACCCTCTCTAAGATGGTGATATTTAAGCCTGGTCATAAAGACTGACATGGTATTAATTAGCTCCACAGAAACAAAATTGGGGAAGAATATTCTAATCAGAGGCAACAATTTGTGTAATGGTCTTGAAGTAGGAAAAAGCTTGGTGGTGGAGTTTGAGGAACTGAGAGGCAACCAGGTAGCTGGAACATTTTTAGCAAAGGAGAGAATGGCAGAAGATAAGATGCGAAGAGAGAGAAGGGACCAGATCAGGCAAAGCCAAACATGCCATGGAAAGAAGTTTGGATTTTATTTTAAGTGCATGAGAAGCCACTGGAAAGTTGTAAGTAGAAGTGGCATGTGATCTAATTGTTGTTTTAAGAATTTGACTTGGGCTCAGTCTCTCAACTTTTCTGTGTCTCCCTTTCCTCTCCTGAAAATGGGGATAAAATTCCTACTTCTTGTCCTTCCAAGAGGCTGAGTGTCCAATGTTTATAATATGTTGCTCCAAGTAGTGCTTGATAAATATTGAATTGAATTGCACAACAACATGAACAGGCTTTGTAAACTATTAAGTGTTATGCACATGTAAAATATTATCAATAATCATCATATCCCCAAAGCCCCACCTCCCTCAAAGGAACAGATAATGTAATTGGCCACAAAACGCTTTGAAAACCCCATCCTGATAAAAGGTACTTTATATTTCTGTTCATTTGTCTATTACAATCTGGGTTTGGTTTCTTGATACCATGGCACCAACTTACTCTCTGTTTAGGACCCCGGAACCATCAACCACACTCAAGTGTGCGATTTAACCCTAAGAAGTAAAAATATCTGGGGAGAAAAATGATAGGCAGATAGGAGTCAGGTCAGCATGTCTTTGCCTAGAACTGTGCACTTCTTACCCCTCTTCCTGCAATAGATGGAGGCTTGTTCTCATTAGTCATAGACCCCCATTACCTACAAAGGAGTTGTGAAGAATAATACTGACAATGATGACAATAAGAATGACAAATGAGGGGCGCCTGGGTGGCTCAGTCGCTAAGCGTCTACCTTCGGCTCAGGTCATGATCCCAGGGTCCTGGGATCGAGCCCCGCATCGGGCTCCCTGCTCAGCTGGGAGCCTGCTTCTCCCTCTCCCACTCCCCCTGCTTGTGTTCCCTCTCTCGCTGTGTCTCTCTCTGTCAAATAAATAAATAAAATCTTTAAAAAAAAAAAAAAAGAATAACAAATGATTAGTAATGCGTATAGATATATATACACACATATATATATAGCCCTTTGCTACTTTTCTCAAAGCATTTTTTCCCCTCTATTGTTTTAATTTAGCTCACACTCACACACAGAGGTAGAGTGGGAGTGTTCTAATTGGGGAAATGGCCACGAAGTGCTTAAGTGGTTTGCCTCAAGGTCATATTGTAAGTGGTGGAGGAGGTGAAACCAGGTCACAGAGCTCCCAAGTCCTGTGCCAGCATAGTGTGTCAAGACCCCCCCAGCTCCCATAGGGGCCTTGGGGAAAAAGACTGGGATCCTGAATTTCAGATCAAATAAATAGGAATTCGAGCATATTGAGACTGTAAAAACCTCTTGATCCATATAGTCTAGCCCTGCTCCCCCATTTTGCACATGGAAAAACAGAGCCACAGCCAGGACCCCACATAGGCAAGTGCCCTTTGTACCACCTGTTCAAGTACCTACTAAAGTTCCTGCCACCCTGCCTTTCAACCCCATATGTATCTGGCGGCTGCATTGAATGTAGAAGATACAAGAGAAATCAAGGCAGTCCTCAACTAGATACATTGCCAGAAGGGAGACAGTACTAGGTACAGAACTCCTCAGTTAATTGAGAGTTTTCTTTATTGGATGCAAAAGTCTCTGTGACTCTGGGGCAGACCTTGGGCTTGGCTTGCATTTGCCCTAGGCTTCTCTTGTCCTCCCCTCAGGGGTTAGGACAAGGTGAATCTGTGAATTCCTTCCAACTTTAGCATTCTTTAATTCTACCAAGTGTGGGCTGATGGGATATATTTAGCTGTTTTGATTATACTGTTGAATTATTGGTAATATAAAAGGCTCTTATATTTTAACTCATAGAATACATTATGTTTTCTTAGTTCCAGATATGAGCATCCTATATGGAAAAAAAAATCCTCTGTGATTTTCCTGGAGCCTCCTCCTTTCCCCATCCACTTTCCTTTACCTCTAGTAATTAAAAAAGTCAAACAACTTTCTTTTATCTGCCCTGGAACATTATCTCCAATGTTAAAAAACTTCATAGTCAACGTAGCAGATGACTAGTGAGGGCACATCATGGAACAGGCACGATGAACCTACACATAAACAGTAAGCACAGGACCCAGCACAAGGTTAGTAGACATTAAAATGCTAGTTCTTGCTGATGTCATGGCCATCATCATCATCACATCAGAAGTGGTAAGTTAGTGGTACAAGAGGTTGTTTTGTCTCACCTACCCCTGGAAACAACTGAACAAAGTTGAAACGATCGCTTCCACATTTTGCAGATGAGTTAAGTGGAACAGAGGGAGGTTACATAGCTAAGCTCCCACAGCCCATCCTCAAACACAGATATGCTGGTCCATACAGCCATCTTTAGATCACTAGTTTCATTAACCTCTGTACACCTTGATAGCTACATACATTAACTTGTCCAATTGGAGCCTAAAAGGTGATGGAGCTCAGAGGCAGCCAAGTTTAGTGGGATGTGCACGAATGAGAATCCGAAGCCCAGGTGTGAGCCTTTTGACCTTGGTCAAATGCCTGCCCTGGGGCCAAACTTCTCTGTTGGTAAAATGGCTAAAAATACTCACCTGGCCCACCTCCTGGAATGGACATGAGGTTCCAATGGGATAATGGACGGAATACACTTTTATTTTGTAATCTACTCAGATGCATGATGCTCATCTCATTAATATTATACTCTGGTGCCAATTTCTGTGGGGTCAGCCACGGAGAAGCTAGTTCAGGCTGCAACATCTCATTAGAAGCTGAAATTTGGATTCAGGGAGAGGCGAATGCAGGGGGCGAGAGCCACCCTCCACTGCCTAGGTTCTTGCTGTTACGTGTATTCAAGCAGCTTGCTGGTACCTTGGCAGTGCTGCTGCTCAGCAGGACGTCTCTGACTTTGATGTTGCACGTGTCAACATTCTAAAAGGGAGGCAGCCGAGATGGAGTGTGAGTTTGGAGAGACATCTTACGACAGGTTTTACCTAAAAATGTTTCAATAGATAACCCTTTAGAAATAACAAAGGTAGTTTATGCATTTCACAGGGAACCCGGGGGCTTAGGTAGCAGCTTAGTTGCAAGTTTGGCACACAGACAGCTTCCTACTCTCCCTTTTTTTCCCCGCTGCTCATCTGTGAGATATCATCACTTGTCACAGTAGTACAGTACTGTGTTTAGTTACGCTGATGTTCTGTCCATATTGACAGCAATGGTAGAAGGACATGAGGCTATTTCCTTCTAGAAAGTCCACATTGGAAACCCTTAGAAAGTCACTGCTCCCTCTTAAAATGTAAATCAGATCACCTCATTCTGCTGTTTAAAAATTCTCTCGTAGCTTCCCATATCATGCTTAGAATAAAAATCTGGACGTCAAAACAAAGGTGCTAGATAACACAGAGTAGATGCCCAATGAATATTTCCTGGACAGAAAAACGATGACCCTCCTTTTACAGATGGAGAAAGTAGGACCAGAGAAGAGTACCCATAGTTGCCTTCCTGTTTTCCCTCTAAAGGATTTAGGTTAGTTTCTTTGTGCCAAGCTGGGGCTTTGTCAAGTTATAGCACCCAGAGTTTCTTGGTGTGATGTTTGTGGATCCCTGGGAAGTCAGTAAATGGAGATCAGGGTGGCTGGAGCTCTGTGAAAGTGTGGGCATATTTCTGGTGAGAAGATTTATACCTTTTATTAGTACCTCAAGGGGATCCTTGACTCATTGGTGGCTCCTGTTAACTTTTCCTTTTAAGCGGTTTATGTTTTGGGGATATGAAGTGAGCCTAGAGAGGATGGGCCACTTTGAGGACCTTTCTCTTTTTCCACTGTCAGCATGACTCCGTTTTTCTGCCATAGAATATAGGGAAGGCTCTCTCCTTCTTATCACCAAAGCATCTCTTTCCTAAGTTTATTCTTTCCATGATGTATCTCCAGTGCCAGAAGCTGAAGTCCGATTTCCACATGAATCAAATAATTCCAGAGTTGTGAAGGGACTTACTTAATTCACTGCTTATAAGCCACAACGTGCACCAGATTTTTCTAGGGAGCTTTTTATAACTGCGTTTCCAGGCCCCTACCCTGACTTTTTTATTTGGTAAGTTTAAAAGTAAGGTCTATTAGTTTCCTAAGGCTGCTGTAACTAAGTACCACACAAACAGGGTGGCTTAAAACAATAAAAAATTATTATCTCAGTTCTGGAGGCTAGAAGTCTGAAATCAAAGTGTCAGGAGAGCCATGCTTCCTTTAAACACTTTAGGTAAGAATCCTTCATTGCCTCTTCCTACTTTCTGGAAGTTGCCATTCATCTTCACCATGGATTCGCTTGCAGCTCAGTCTCTGTTCCCATTATCCCATGCATTTTTCCCTTTGTGTGTCTTCTGTGTGTCTTCTCTTCTATTTAATAGGACATCAGTCATGTTGGACGAAGGGTCTACCCTACTCCAGTATAACCTCATCCCAGTTACATCTGCAATGACCCTGTTTCCACATAAGGTCGCATTCTGAGGTACTGGGGGTTGGGACATGGACATACGTCTTAAGGGGACAAAATTCAACTCATGACAAAGAGTATAGGAATCTGTAGCTTTTAAAAGTTCCACCAGTGATTCTCATTGAGAAACACTGCTCTTACCTATCCCCTCACTGAACAGATGGGAAACTGAGGCCCACGGAAGGGACGAGTCCCGGGTTACACAAAGACTCAGTGATAGAGTCAGACTAGGAAGCCAAATATCATGATTCTCCCAGCATTTTCCCCAGTATGCCAAAATGCCTCCTCTCACGGATCTACAAAGACCAGCATTTAAGTGGGCATCTCCAGTCGCTCATGTGTGCCCGGGGCCACTGACTTCCCCACTGGCATCTAGAGGAGCAGCAGTGGGTCTTTTGGTCCCATCTCTTGTTTCAGTTCCAGAGGATAAGGTTTTAGGGCAAGTTGATCTACCTCAGCAATTGTGGACATGCATCCCTGTTTCCTCCCAGTTGTGCCCATGTGCCGTGACCAATTCCTGTGGTCAGTGATTGGTATTTGGAAGACTTCCTTCCTCAATCTATCACTTACTCAGAACACTACCACATGGTGTGTGTTAACACAATCCTCTCACTTGGTTATCATGGGGATGGGTTCTTGGGAAAAGATAACATCTGGAGAGACATCCCAAGCCTTGTGCACCACATTTGAGATATTACTCAGTGGAAATATTGGTTGTCATGCCCAATTTGTGTCCCCTCCCACTGTATTTTTGTGCTGGAAGTCTGCATGATCTGTGGATCCCCATCTCAACCAGTTCCCTCACAGCAGATGCATTTAAAGTCACGGATCCCAGAGTAAGCAAATCTAAAGTGTTTAATCTATTATTAATCAGCCAGTTGCCAAGATGATAGAGCTCTAGGGGGGCCTGAGGAAGACATCAATATTTATGGCCTTGTTAGAGAGTGCATATTTTTTCTCTCTCTCCTTCTCCCCCCCTTCCCTTAATATGAGAACAGAAATATGAAGCATAAAATATGTTTTATGCTATTGTACAGGGCAAGAATGTCCTGTTCTGGAATGAGATGATTCCAAAGTGGTCTTGCATATTTGTTTGGGAATATTGGCTGTTAGAGCTGTGGTCACTTCTGCCTGGTTGGGTTAACAAAACCAGTCTACAGCCTATGGTAATACTGTGGGGGAGCTTAGGGAACAGAAGGGAACTGGGAACCATCTTTTACAAATAATTCATTTACTTGTAATAAATGGTGCTCAGAGAGGGAAAGGGGCTTCTTTGTGACCACACATTTATGTATCACTCAACAACCATGACCTGGATACCTCCCATGTGTCAGGCAATGTGTGAGCTGTCAGGGACACCAAGATAAGTATCAACAGAAATAGGTACCATTTATTGAGCACTTCCTAGGTGTTAGGTACATGCAAAGTCCTCTAAATAGTCTCTTCTGCTGAAAACTCGCCAACAGCTTCCCACTGCACTTGGAATAAATGTAAGTGCTTTGCCTGGAAGGCTCTGTGTGGCCTGGCTCTGACCCACCTTTCTGACCTCCCCTCGTTTCATTTTCCCCCGCATTCCTGATGCTCTAGCCTCAGTGGTTTTCACTGTTATTGTTCCTGGAATATAACCAGGCTCATTGTCCCTTTAGGCCTTTGAACCAGCTGTCCACTGTGCCTAGATTACTCTTCCCTTTATCACCTCTGGATACTCATCTTTCTGGCCTCAGCACAAACTACTTTTTCAGAGATTCTTTCACAATGATTTACCCCATACCTTTTAATCAACCTGTCTTAGTGTCTTCCTACCCAGGCATGTTCTGATAAATGTTTAATACCTGGATATAGTGGGGCAGAGGTGGGGGAGGTGCTGATTGGTAGTATTTGCCAGTTTCCTTAGTGTAAATACTTCCACTATAGCAGATTCAGTGATTCAAGCTATCGACATGATGCTGCTGAATACAAAGATGGGAAGAGAGACACACAGTCTACTCTTGTGAGCCAGTATAAGTCAGCTCTGGCACACTTCTTACTGTCTCAAATTATAGTGTTTATTTGTTTACTTGTAATTCTTTCCCCCTTCCATGCCATGTAAGCTCCAAAAGAGGAGGAACCTTTTTTCTGTTTTGTTTACGAGTGTATTCCTAGCGCCCAGAACATGGCCAGGAATATGGTACCCATTTAATAAATTGCTGCTAAATGGACTATGAATGAATGAATGAGAACCCTCACAGTAAATCTGTTAAGTAGGTACTACTATCATGTGCCGAACAAGAAAACTAAAATGCAGAGAGAGAGAGAGATTAAGTAAATTGTCCAAGCTTGTATAGTCAGGACATGGGAGAGCCAGGATTTGAACCCAGGCAGTTTATCTCCAGAGCCTCTGCTTTACATCCCAAACTATATGAATTTGATGAGGTCTTTCAAAGAGCTCACAGTCTAGAAAAGAAAAAGACATTTGAACATGAAGAAATAATGTGACCATGACCATGGTGTGCATAATATTCATTAAAGGACCTGGGTCAGTAAGGGAGAGCTAATGCTTTTTGGGTGTGGGAGTGTCGTGGTGGTCAGGTAGGTAATATTTGATCAAGGCCTTGGAGGATATCATCAACAAGCTTTTTCCACCATGCTGAGCTGCTTCCTACCTGGGGCAGTGGATACTATGAAATACCCCTGAATCAGGAAGAGGAGTCAGGCTTCACTCAAATGTAAAGAAAACCACAGAAGCATTATTAAGATGGGTTGAGGGTCGACTGGATATTTCAGCACACAGGAAACTGGATAATCCACTTGAAGCACACTTCCACACACAGACTTAATTTCTCACTGATGCTCTTGTAAAATACTCTGATTAAGGGCTCGTTTTGTTCTAGGCTAAACTACTCATCCATTTCTGCTTCTGATTCTTTGCCTCTTACATTAAAATTTCAGGTGGCTACTGACCCAAGGTGGCAGTGAGTGCAAAGGGTACTACTGTCTATTTTTTCTGGTAGCCAGCTGAGAAACCACAGAGCCATCACTGCCAACTGCCTAAACCCTGGCCTTCCCTGCCTCTGTTTCTCCCTTCCCCAACCCCAAGTCAGCCTTTAGATTCTTCTGTCAACTCTTGCATCATACCTTCATTTTCTTCTGTCAACCTTCGCATCACACCTTCCTTTTCATTCCCACTGCTTCATTTCAGTGAATGCTTCATTCATTTATTTATTTATTCATTCACTCTTCAACAAAGGTCAAGTGTCTTCTGTGTGATAGATAATGAAGTAGGCTCTGGGAATACAATGATGAGCAAAAGCAGACATGGCTCCTGCCTTCAAGAAGCATATGCTCTAGTGGAGGCAAACAGCTGCTAATCAAATAATCCCATGAATAATGGCTAATTCTAACTGTGACAGGTATCACAAAGGGGAGGGTCCTGGTGCATTTGACATTAGCAGGAACACCAGGGAAGGCTTCTCAAGTGAAGTTACACTTAAATAAAAATCTGAAGGATGAGCAGAAGGGATAATTCATTTCTGCCTGTTGGGACCAATTCTTTGGTGGAAAGGAGCATAGCTTCCACCAGCACAGGGAGAGTAGACTGGTTTGGATGGGGTAGAAGAACAAAGGTGGAGGGCAGGGTGAGATAAGGCTGGGGAAGTAAGGAGAAGCTGTGTTGGAGCCCTGGGAAGCAGTATTAACTTCTCTGTCTAGATACCTGAAGAAGTCAATTTTTGTACTTTCCCTGTCTCCTCTTCTGGCTCATCCTGTGCATCCATTGCCAAATTTCTCTTTCCAAAGCCCTGTTTTTGTTTTGTTTTTTCCTGTTACTCCCCTACTCTAAAAAACCATCAGTTGTTTTCCATTCCCTACTGTGTTATGCCTGAACCCACTGTCATCAAGGACTTCTGCTATCCAGCACCAATGAACCTGGTAGCTGCCACATCCAGCTGCTGGGAAATCATCTAACATAATGTTTGAGAGCAAGGGCCTCTGTAGTCAAATAGCCAGTGTGACTCTGGTTTCTTCCACTTCCTGCCTCTGTGACCCAGGAAAGATTACTTCATCTTGCTGAGCCTGCCATTTGTACCTTTAAAACTGGAGCAAAGTGTAAGGGTTATATCAGTATATAAAGCCTTAGCCATAATCTGTGGCATATAGAAAGTACTGATTTACTAATAATCTATTAGATTGTGTGGTCTAGTCCCTGTCCCCCATGCTTACCTCATGTTTCCCACCCAGGTTATGTGCTGCTTCTCTTGCTTAGACCGGCTTCTTCCATATCTCTCCAGAATGTATAGCCCTCTGATCACCAGATCATATCTGTCTCGTGCATGTCTACCACCTCTGTCCCAACACTCCTTCTACTACCACCAGCCTTCTAGGGTAGGCCCTTGATCTAAATTCCTAGAACAGATTTTCAGAGAGTTTTATTTGCACTGAATTATTTTCTTAAAAAGTCATCTTTCAGCTTTTGTGTACATGTTTTCCTTTTCATCCCCTCTATTAGCTTTTCTTTTTTTATTGAAGTACAGTTAACATACAGTGTTACATTAGTTTCAGGTGTACCATTTAATGGTTCAACAATTCTATACATGACTCAGTTCTCATCGTGATAAGTGTACTCTTAATCTATTTCACCCATCCCCCCACCCACCTCCCCTCTGGTAACCATCAGTTTGTTCTCTTTATTTAAGAGTCTGGGGGTTTTTTTGTTTGTCTCTTTTTTTCTTTGTTCATTTGCTTTGTTTCTTAAATTCCACATATGAGTGAAATCATATGGTATTTACATTCTCTGTCTGACTTATTTCACTTATCATTATACCCTCTAGGTCCACACATGCTGTTGTAAATGGCAAGATCTCATTCTTTTTTAGGGCTGAGTAACGTTCTAGGGGTGTGTGTGTGTGTGTGTGTGTGTGTGTGTATACCACATCTTTTTTATCCTTTCATGTATGGATGGACACTTGGGTTGCTTCCATATCTTGGCTATTGTAAATAATGTTGCAGTAAAAATAGGAATCCATATATCTTTTCAAATTAGTGTTTTTGTTTTCTTTGGGTAAAAACCCGGTAGTGGAATTGTTGAATCATATGGTGATTATTAGCTTTTCAAGATCAGGTAATATGCCTTGTATTGGCTTTACTACCCTTATAACAATGAGTACAATACATGAAACATTGCTCTTAATACAGATTCCTTGGGCAAATGAATAAATGAAAAAGAAGTGAAAGAAAAGAGGGTAATATTTTATGGTGCTCTAAGTGGGGAGAAAAAGAGAAGCTAATCAAAGTATCTGGGAAATAAAATTCTGTCCTTCTCTTTGAGCTTGTTCATTTATTTATAAGCTGGGGAACATGTCGCCTACCATCTATTTAGTCTCATGAGTATGTTAATATCATTAATATGAAGTTTATGAAGTACTTTGTACTGCCTGGGGAAAGATAGTATAGAAATTTAAAGTATTACATATAATCCCTCCAGGAAGAAAATAGGAAAAACATCTATTTTGTGAAGTGCATCATTCTGGATCACTCTAGGGGGATGCCCAAAGGAGTTTGTACACCTCTTCAAATGTGAATTAATTTGTATTTTTTAAAGGCCCTGATGGATACCTTTCATTTTAATTAAAGATATTTTGAAGAATTTTGACTTTAAAAACTAGATAAAATAGTTCACATATTTGCTTTGCCGAATGCACAGCATTGGACATAAATATAACCATAAACGAGTACATTAGCAGTTTCTCAGCCTGAAGGTGGCCACCCAGCAACCTTTTCTCAGGGACTTGAGTACTCTCATGTGTGATGTTTGTTTAATTTGGTGTTTTTATTTTGATCATCATTTAAAAAAGGAAGCATATCTTGGAATGCTTATTTCATAACTGAGCACTGCCACAGAGTCAGGGCCCTTGCTGGCATCTGCATGTCCCATCACATTGGAAGAGAAATGATGTATGGTACAGTAATGCTGAGTGAAGGCTAACTGACCTAGAGATGGACTATGTGGAGGAAGGGGGCAAACACTGGTGAGAGAAGGGCATATTCACATGGTGCACAGTAGCGTATGCCTGGAGAATCCACGGGATCTCTGTGACAAAAGAGAGTCAGAAATGGTGTCTGGGGGCCAGCACATACCACAGTATGCCATCTTAAATTAATATTGGTAATTCAAAATACATTGGTCGTATGATTATGTTTATATCTCATTTGTAAATTTTCTTGGGTTTTATAGTTGAAGGAGAGCTATAACCATAGAGTCGATCCCTGCTATAATGTCTGTACACTTTTAAGTATCATTATAATTAAAATAACTTGTCAACATTATGAGTCCAGAACAGTTTCCTTCAGAAGTGTTCCATAAATTACATGAGTTTGAGAAAACCTCACTAGTAGTAGTCCAAGCTTCCAAGGAGGTATTGCATTACAGCCAAGTTTTATTATATCAAGTGCACAGAACATAAAGGAAGGGATCAAAAGTGTGGAGACTGCAAATATGGAAACCACTGCTTTCCAGGAAAGAGTAAAATACTGAGGTTCTAAAGAGTGAAAAACTCAAGGCTGAATGAAATGGAGAAGTCATGACTGAGAAAGACCTACAAAGTCCTGAAGTTATCACCGATGAACTCCTAAAATAACCAACCTCAACATGCTATTGAGATATGTGTGTGTTGTGTGTGTGTGTGTGTGTGTGTGTGTGTGTGTATCCCTTCTTCAGTGCTTTGGAGTTCCCTTCGCTACTGGACTACTTTCCTAACTTTTCAATGAAAAGCTCAGTAGAAATGGTATTAATCTTAAAGAAATTCACTTTATACCCATATTCTCTAGAAAAATATTTCTTTGTCAAAGGCATCCTTATTCACCTCTTGAAAGCTATTATCTATACCAAGTTATCGTATAAGCAGTAAACCTGTATTTGCTAGTTTCTCAACTTTATTTTCAGCTTCCAGTGTCTATAAATGTTTGTTCCCATTTAGGGTGTATACAGTACTTGTTAGAAGGACACCCTTTTCTGCTTTTTTTTCTTACCCTTTAAAAGTTGAGAAGAATATTTGTGAGAGTGTGAAAAGGTATAAGCGTTGTACCTTTGAATGGGGTATTGTGTTAACTGCAAGCGCCGCAAATGTGGGTTGCTAGTTTATGGCTATTGTACCCAATGTCGAAAGATTTACTTACATTCTGACCCAGTCCTAGTTATTCAGGAACCACTGACCAGATATACACAATTTGAAATTGTTTTCCAGAATGAATCTGAAGAGGGCAAAAGAGTAAGTAGAGAAGTCAGCCAGATTTTCCTTGTCTACATAGGATCCTTCCCATGATTTTCCCCCAATCCAGTTTAAGCCTACTTTGTATCGGGAATTTTTTTTTTTAACTTTTTTATTACCTTTCTTTAGAGCATAATAATGAGTTTAGTTTGTAGATCTCTTGTAACATTTTAATACCATTCCAAGGACATTCACCAAGGAAATGGCCAGTGTTTGTTGAGGACCAGCTGGTCACTCAGCACTGTGGCAGGCATTGGGCAGCATAAATGAGTATCACACAGCAGCCCTGACCAATGCCCACCATCCCAATTAGATTGGATCCTCACTGACAGGTTCTCATAGTACCCAGATTCCCTGCACAATACACAATAATTATTTACCTTGTGTATGCTATTTCCACTCGACTACAAGCTCCAGGATGATAGAGGTGATACTGTTTTGTGCATTGCTGAATTCCCAGAGCTTAGCTTAGTGTCTAGCACAAAAAAATATATTCAGTAGGCATGGGCTGGAATGAATGAAGAAAGGAAGGAATGATGATCTAGGAGGGAGTTGGATGACTATTATTGGAGGAAGCAAGGAAGGAAGGCATTTAAAGAACCTGGGGCTACATAGAGGCAGGTACCTCCAATAAGAATCCCATATAGGGCAAAAAGTAGGCCAAATTATTAAGTACAAACTAAGAAAGTAGAACAATCTTTTGTGATTACAACATGAAAGCAAAAGCCCAAACCACAATGTATCTCACAAGACAATATGTTGGGAAAACATGCTTTAACTGCACCAGGCAGAAAAAGAAATGGGCTATCCCCTTTACTCTGAGGACGAAGAAAGCAGATGACTAGTTTAAAAAGGCAAAAACATCTAGGGCTTTATTCTTTCATCACACTTTGGTTTTTCTTACCCAGTTAAATTGTCAAAGGATGTGGCATCCAGAAGAGGCTGGGGAGGAAGAGTCTGGTGCTGAGACATAAAGGCTAATGAAAGGTGATTTTAAGAAATGGCTCTTTCATAGCAAGACACTGTACTCCATGAACTGTCCAGGCCATGGCCTGTTGTCTTTCAGAACTCATAGAAGGTGGAAAAGGTCAAAGAGTGTCCGTGAAACTAGCAGATGACTCTAGAGTCCACTGAATCCCTAACCAGGGGCCTGACCACATAGACTATTCTACAACCTCCCCTTCTCCATCTCCTGTGGGCAAGCACCAGTTCTTGTGTCGGGAGACCCGAGTCTAGTCTAGGCTGTTCCCCTGTGTCTCTTTTTGTGATTCTGGGCATTTCACTCTACCTTTTACAACCTCAGTCTCCTCTTCTTTAAAATGGTGAAAGATGATGGGTTGGTAGGATAAGAGCATTTTTAATTTCTTTCTCCCCCTAAATAATGCATGTATAAAACATGTAAAACCAAGTGGTATTCCAAGTAATAAAACAAGATTCAGTACTTCCTTCCCCAATCCCTTTCTTTTTTTTTTATTATGTTCAATTAGCCAGCCCCTTTCTATCCTAGATTCCAGCTCTCATGGGGAATCACTTTAAACTCTTTTAGCAATTTCTTCTGATGTTTTACCTTCATATCTCTTACTCTGCCTTTTCCTGATTTTCCCATTTTTGATATTATTTGTTGACTCCCCACTATGGCAGATGAGGATTGAGCTCATACTCATTCATCCCCCCTCACATTGTTCCCATTTTCCCAGTCTCATATTTTTCTTAAATCAGTATTCAGTGTTTACCCTATTATGACTAGACAAATAGCTTCACAACTGAGTCAAGTAGTGTGCTCTGAAACTTTTTGTTTCCTGCTTTGTTTGTGCTGTTTTGTTTGCTTTGTTTATTTTGTTCTAAGTATTTTATCACTGATTAAGATCCAGACTTTCTGAGCAAACTGTAGAATTGCTCTCAGTTACAATCATGCATCTCTCAATTGCATTGTTTTCCCCCAGAGGTCTCCCTTTTGGGAGAACCTTTCTGCTTTATATCTTTCTGATTCAGCCTGGCCCAGTTGCTGTTGGGACCTGCAGGAGAGGTGTCTTTCTGGGACTGACCTTCACATTCTCCCTCCTACTGACTCTCTTATTCTATGTATCTCATTTTTCTTCATCCTCTGTTTATCTTCTCATTTCAGTGGGTTAAATCCTTCAGTAGCTTCCTAAGAAAGAGGTAAATTTTAGATCTTGCATATCTGAAATGGTTCTTATTCCACCTTCAAGCTTCATTGATTGGGGGTAAAATGCAAGCTTGGAAATAATTTTCATTCAAAAATTTGCTGATGTTGTTCCATTATCTTCTGTTTTCCATTGTGGCTGATGAAGGTCCAATGCTGTCTGAGTGTTCCTTCCTCATGTGTGATTTGCTTCCCTTCTCCCTTTCCAGAAGCTCTTATGATATTTTCTTCATCCCTGAAGCTCTCATAGTTTAAAATGATGGGCTGCAGTATGGAGCTTTTTTATTCATGGTCATCCAAGATACTAGGCACTTGGTGAGCTTTTTCATTTTTTTTTTTTAAGATTTTATTTATGTACTTGACAGAGAGAGACACAGCGAGAGAGGGAACACAAGCAGGGGGAGTGGGAGAGGGAGAAGCAGGCTTCCCGCCAAGCAGGGATCCCGATGTGGGGCTCGATGCCAGGACCCTGGGATCATGACCTGAGCTGAAGGCAGACGCTTAACGACTGAGCCACCCAGGTGCCCCTTGGTGAGCTTTTTCAATTTGAAAACTCACATCCTTCAGTTTTAGAAGATTTTCTTATATAATTTAGTTGATAATATTCTTCCCTTCATTTTTCTCTGCTCTTTTTTACTTTCATTTCCTATGAGCTGTATGTTGGACTTCCAAAAGTGTATTGTTTGAATTGAAGCTATTTTCTGGGTGATATATTCCACTGTATATTTTAGCATTTTTATTTTATTTTTTTTTTTTTAAGATTTTATTTATTTATTTGACAGAGAGAGACATAGTGAGAGCAGGAACACAAGCAGGCGGAGTAGGAGAGGGAGAAGCAGGCTTCCCGCGTAGCAGGGAGCCCGATATGGGACTCGATCCCAGGACCCTGGGATCATGACCTGAGCCGAAGGCAGACGCTTAACGACTGAGCCACCCAGGCGCCCCTTTGCATTTTTATTAACTAATCTATTATATTAACATCCAAGAGCTCTTTCCTATATTTTTAATGTATTATTCCTTTATTATGGCATCCTATTCATGCTCCTTATCTCTTAAATAAGAGCACAGGTTTTTAAAAATTTTTATTGTTATGTTAATCACCGTACATTACATCATTAGTTTTTGATGTAGTGTTCCATGATTCATTGTTTGTGCATAACACCCAGTAAGAGCATAGTTTTTA